>NC_083476.1:3132500-3220000 GCF_030014155.1 Tachysurus vachellii | reverse complement strand
GATGTTTTCATTCTCTCTTTGCTTGGGTCATATAGATGACCAGAAGCAGATCATATATTAGCTGGTATTGTTCCAGTCTTCGGTGATCCTGTGCGTACTGTAGTCTCAGATTCTTTTCTGCATTAGTGTTCATTAACGTTCATTCTGAAGTTGCTTATTTAAGTTCCTATAGCCTTTCTTTCAACTCTAACCAGTCGGGCCATGTTCCTTTCCCCAGAACTGTCAACATAAGACATGTTCATAGAACTAAATACATAATTGAAAAAATTCTAAAAAAAAAAAAGTCTATACTTTGACTATTACATCCTGAAGAAAGCTTGTATGCGTTGTGTTGTTGGTGTTGTGTAAAATCGGATTGTAATGGAAGATGTAGAAGTTGCGATATTTGAAGTAGACAATTAATTAATCAATCATGTTCGACTAATGAAGTAGCTAACTTCATGGAATTAAATATTTTTAGTTGCATACATTCATACTTTTATTTGTTTGTTGTTTATGTAATAACAATATATGTTATCTATAACAACCCCATGTGCAGCAGCAATAATGAAAACAAACAAACAAACAAAAAAGTAAATAAATATTATAGTTTATATTAACAATATCCAAGGTTGTGTTACAATTTGTGGAAAAGAAAGCACAAAAAAGGCACAAAAGCGTGCAAAATATAGTGTACAGTGTGTATATGTAAATATGTATGTACATTAAATATATTCAATTACATTACTGAAGGAATACAGGCTTGGAAATGTTGCATAATCTAAAAGAAAAATCCTAATGTGAAACAAATCTAATTACTAAATTAGCTAAAAAAAAAAGCTGTGACATGTTAATGATAATGTTATATAATATATTGCTGTATTATAGAAACGATTAGCCCTGATACTGTGGCCAAAGGTTGCCTTGTTCTATATAGTCTTGCATGGATTTTAGATTAGGATGGACGTTTGGGAAGAAATTCTCAAGTGGCGTGTGGTGCTCTTACTAACAGGGTCTCACAATCCCAGATAATGATGTTAATCGTTTGTGTGCTGAGAGCACAGCTATAGTTAATGGCACTAAGTTGGGTTAAGCAGCACCTAATTAGCTACAGGTGTGGAAGAAGTGGGTACTCAACATCCAGGGATTTACCTTTAACTTCCTTCCTCTGAGGACCCTTATGTGTGACCAAGCTGTCGTCAGATTGCGCTGTGATTCTCGGGCAGGAAGAAGACTCGTGGCTAACCAAGGGACGTTTAAGATTCAGCTGAAGAAGTGAACGATGCATGAGTTAAAAGAGAAAGAAACAATGACTAGTCAACAAAGAAAAAGTAGATGTAGCTAACAGCAACGCCGCGCTGTGCTTCTCATTTTGAACCACGACGCAATGCATAAAATCTCACTTGCAATGTGCAGTTTCAGCAGTGCAAAAATAAAAGCTTGAAGCTTTAGCTTGCGATGCAGTAATTCACATTTCTCCATCAGAGATAAGTGCTAATATAAATATTTCCATACAGCCGAGAGATGTGAGGATTTAGAGAAGACTGTGTGGCAGATCAGAGTTCTGATTTTTTTTCTTCCAGCTGAGGCGGCAAGCGACAGGAGAAGGATGTGCGCTCGCAGCATCCAGGCAGAAGAAGAGCTTTCCTGCATTTGAAGTCTGTTGAGAGTGGCAAGCGGAATAAAGACAGAGAAGCCTGATACCACATAAGGCCTCGAGATGGAGGGGGGAGAAATAGGCTTCAAACAGTTATCAATAAAATTGCCTTTGCCAAGTGCAACAGTTTAACCTCTTTAGCGTGTTAGGCATCTCCTAACAGGGTGTGACGTGTGCTTTGGGCGCAGTCTGCTTCACGCCTGTCTGCACAAAGCACTCGGCAGGTTGATGGGTTCACAGAGCCGTGCTCACACAGGTGAGAGTTCCTTTGGAGTCCCACCGACTCCAGCATAAGACATGACATGAAACAAGAACCCCTCACATACCTCCAGAAGAAAAAAGGCAAAGATGAAAGAGGCACAGACTGAGATTCTGACTCCAAACCTGCAAGAGACTCTGTCTCAGAAAGGGCAATACAAACACCAGCCTATTCCCAAAGCTGTTTTCACATTAATGTAGAAATGGTGAATAGCATTAACAAATCAGTATCATACTGTGAAATGCAGGTTAAAACATCTCACACACACACACACACACACACACACACACACACACACACACAAAAAACAATTCTTGAAGATAAAATTGCCCTTAGGCACTCCAGTATTTCTTTATTTTCCCAACGCATTCGCCAATTAGGAGTTACATTCTCAATAAAAACAGCAATAGAGAATAAGAATAACAAAAACAACAAGAAGAGAAATGACAAGAGCAACATAAAGAACAACAGCAAGAGCCATACCTACAACCACAAAACACCACAAAAACAACAATGACAACAACTATAAGCGGAAACAATAACCACAAGGACAGCAATAAGAACAAAAATAAAGCTAAATCAACAGCCACAACGTGCACCAACAGAAATATTTTCCATTTGAGTCACTGAATGTTTTTTTCCTAATGATGTCTCAGGGAGTTTTTCCTTTCCATGCTCCCCTAAAGAGGCTTCTTGGCTTCATAAAAGTGATATGTCGGTACTCATATTGATTCAGGACTGCTTGTGATTACACTACTAAGATACTTAATTCCAGTGTAATATATTGTGTCATTATTTTAAATATTTTTTTTTTTTTTTACATTTATATTATCGATGAACACACCGGTTCACTAGGTTACAGACTTAGGATACAATCAACCTAACACTCTGCTCAGGTTTTTTTTTTTTTTTTTTTTAAATATGCACATAAAACAAACAGGGACAAAAAGCGCTAGTTTAAGTGTTTCAGGAAGATGAAGGTCTTCACCCATCATTTGAAGATATCCAGTGACTCAGCTGTTCGGACATCTAAGGGAAGTTCATTTCATGACCTCGGTGCCAGAACAGAAAAGAACCTTGCTGTATACCTACATCTTAACCTAAGATGGTGGGACCAGTCTATCAGTCGTGTTCCTACTGAAGAATTAAATGTGCCATTTTAAAATAGAAAACAAAGTTCATCAGTTATAGCAGGAAACAGGAAAAAAAAACCACTGTGACAAAACTAAATAGTAATAAAAAAAATGTGCAAAGCTAATGATGAACCTCTTTTTAAATGAGTGAATGACCAGATAAGAGACAGAGTGATGAGTGAGAAAGGCTTTGGCTGTGTGAAGATGCTGATAAGAGGCTGTTATTGCTTCATTAAACCAGCATAGAGAAGGTGGATAATAAAGAGGTGTAGAGAAAAGAAGCTATGAACAGAGACAACTAAAGTAAATCATTAAAAGAACAGAAAGATACATTCTCTCTCTCTCTCTCTCTCTCTCTCTCTCTCTCTCTCTCTCTCTCTCTCTCTCTCTCTTTATTGGGCCCTCACTAATTGTTGATATTATGAGACAACAAAGACACAGAAAGAAGAGTAGGGTCTTCTCCAATGTCTCTACCCACAGCTGCCAACCACAACATTATCTCTCTTCTTTCTTGGGTTACCAACATATCCATCCATCTATCCATCCTGAGTACGTCCAGGAGCAAGCGTATACACAGGTACTTGCTCACTAAACACAGTGTGTGTATGCTGGCAGTGTAAGCAGCAGGTGCGAGATCAGTAGTGACGCAGATGCTTTTGGTGCCAAGCTTATCATTATTAACAACTTCCTCAGTGTACAGGAACTCGTTTCCTTCCAAGCTCTCCTTAATTCTGCAGCATCGGCCCGGGGTTTAAGGCTTACATCTAAACGATGGTACAAATCACTAAGCAGAGTCTAATCTCAGGCTTATGATTATGAGGTCATTATTAGGATTGAATTATATCATTGAATTAAATCACCTGCTGAGATAAAAACATGAATAAACTAGACTTGAAGTTCATCTTTGTTTTAAACTCACAGGAAGTCAAGACAACGGATTACTGTGGGTTTCATTATTGGAAGAAAATTTGGATAAAATTTGACAAAATCCAAAACCTGTCTTGACCAACAGAGGAGAAATAAGTTCAGATAAATTTATTGAACTCTCATGTCTAACAGTGTATTAATAATAACACCAACAAATGCAGTTTCTATTAATTAAAGAGCGCCATGCCATACTTTTAAGCTAGGATGTACAAGCACTCATTAGACCTATTAGGGAAAAAAAACAAACAAACAAAACAAAAGAAAGTGCAGAATAATCTGTCCTGAAAAAATTCAAAGCAAAAGCATCACCACATCAATAATTAGACATTATTATATTATATATAACTTTTTTTTTTTTTGCCAAATGAGACCCTGAACAGAGGGGGCACAGTGGCTTAGTGATTAGCACGTTCGCCTCACACCTCCAGGGTCGGGGTTCGATTCCCGCCTCTGCCTTGTGTGTGTGGAGTTTGCATGTTCTCCCCATGCCTCGGGGGTTTCCTCCAGGTACTCCGGTTTCCTCCCCCGGTCCAAAGACATGCATGGTAGGTTTATTGGCATCTCTGGAAAATTGTCCCTAGTGGGTGAGAGTGTGTGTGTGCCCTGCGATGGGTTGGCACTCCTTGGGTGATGGGTGTGTCCTGCCTTGATGCCTGATGGCGCCTGGGATGGGTGCAGGCTCCCCGGGCAGACCCAAGGTAGTTTGGATAAGCGGTAGAAGATAAATGAATGAATGAGACCCTGAACAGGATAAAGCTTTCCCCTTCTCTAACACTCAGTGTGCAGCATTATTATTGTGGCATTTTATGAAACAGATTATCATATTTATGCACTATTATTATACAGTATACAAACACCGTGACCTTATATTTAAAAATGAGAGAGATATTTTCCATTTTTTTAAATGCCTATATAAAACCAGCTCCTTATTTTGTATGGATGCCATAAAGGATGCCATCAAGGTCCACGAATTAGCTGTTATTAATGTATGCAAACAAGCTAATTAAAATAGCAATTAGCTGCTAAAATTGCCGTCAGAGCCGTTATTATAGATAATAATGATAAAGTAGTAGAGACATCACAGTATATTTTTCACAGAAAAAATACATTTTCGCACAGCAATGTTTTTATTTATTTATTTCTTTTTTAATTTTTCCTGAATTGAGCCGCGATGAGATTCCGACTGGTTTTCTAACAGGTATTTGTCATTTCAAGGTATTTACCGATTACATACTATGTAGTGTGTCCCATACTGTAGTGTATATAACAGGCAGGCAGCAGTCTCTCTGTATGAAGCCCATAAGCAGAGCGAAGGCCATGCTGAGCACTTTTCATCACTTTCCACACAGTTAATCTCTTCTCTGAAGTCTAACTCGTTAACTTTAGCCACAAAGTATACCGGTGTGGCACAGTTCCATTTTATACAGAGATTGTATTTATTTCTTTTAAAAAGAAGGCAGAGCTTATTGTTTTGATATGAAATCTATTCCCTCAGTGCACAGGCAATAATGACTTGATACAGTGATGGCTGTGCTATTTGCTCGCTTTTCCCTCTGTTCTGCTTGCCGGTGATTGAGATGGGCTATTTTCACACATAGAGAGAAGTGCTTAAACCAGTGAGGCCAACGTCTGTTTGATCAAAGTTTATGTGAAATTTCCCAAGGCCACCAGGGGAGTCGGTGTTTATGAACTGCAATAAAAAGAGTCATTTTGACGCTGCGACCTCGCCGCCATGGCAGGAGGGGGGATTTGGTTATGTCTCTGTTTGCCAGAGGAGATCAGATGCCTGACTGTCTCTTACAGGCACTCAGAAAGTGGGAAAGGCTTTGTGTTGACTAGATATGCCATCCACTAGCTCGTGCACACTTTGTTTAATTATGTCCGAGAATCACTATTGGATACTATCAATCACTGGATACTATCAACTACGTTTGATGATTTTATATTAATTTCTCATAAAATGGGAGCTTCTACAGTAAGACACAGCGCAACCTGTACACTGTAAATAATCTTTAGAAATAACCCTAAATGGCAACTGCTCTGTTTCAAATACAAGAAAAAAAAAGATGAGCTAATGGTTAAATAATGAGTAAATAATAATCTTCCTTTCTGTGTACATCAGCTCTCCCTGGGTTGGGGGTTCAATTCCTGGCTCCACCCTGTGTGCACTGAGGTTTGCATGTTCTTTCTGTGATTCAGGGGTTTCCTCTGTTTCCTAGCCAGTCCAAAGACACGTGTTGAAGGCTGAACGTGTTATAGGCTGATAGGCATCTCAAAATTGCCTATAGTGTGAGATTAGTGTTTGTGTGATTGTGCTCTGAGACGGAAAGGGTCCAGGTTAGGGTTAGGGTTAGGACAAATGGTGTGTAGGACAAGTGGTAGAGAAAATGGATGGATGGATGGATGGATTAATGGATGGATGGATAGATGGATGTTGACTGAAACCTTTCACACCAACCAAATCTAAAAAGTTCTTTAAGCTCTTGAACACCTATTGTGGGTCATTTGTGGGTTACTGGTTTGAGGCAAATAATAATAGATCCAATTTTGTGGGAAATAAATTCCATTATATATTTTTTCCACATTATTGGCCATTAAAGAAAGTTAAGAATGAACTGATTGATGTGTACATTTCATCTTTCTCGGGACCTCTCAGTTAAGAACTACGCACATGAAATCATGAGCAATGTATATTCACTGTCCACTTTATTAGGAACACCTGCAAACCGGACATCGTCTGGTCCTTTTTCTATCTTCACTGGCAACCGACTTGGTCTTTTCACCTCAAGGTTCGACATATTCTACATTCTGAGACGCTTTTTTCTGCTCACCATGTTTGCAGAGAGTTCTTTTCATCTCCAAACAGTCAGGCCTGTAACTTCAGACCTTTAGACAAACGTCTGCTCACGGGATGTTTTTTGTTTTGTGCACCAAGTAGTGTATGAAAATGACAAATCGTTAGTTTCTAAAATAAAAAAATAAAAAAACAGCCCAACACCAGCAACTTAATAATAAAATCACATTTTTGTCCCATTCTGAAGTTTGATTTGAATGTTAGTTGATGCTCATGGCCTGTAACTACATTAATTTAGGCAATCTACTGCTCAATCATGATGATTGATGATTTTGTAGCAGTACAAATATATGGAATTGGAAAATATATTCATTATATTGATATAATGCTAGATGATGCTAGATAGATTTAGGCTAAGATGGAAAAAAAAATAAACAAAGATGAACATATAAGAAATAGAAAGAGGATTTGAAGCTCCTCATGTTCTTCACACTGCTTCACACACACACACACACACACACACACACACACACACACACACACACACACACACACACACACACACACACACACACACACACACACACACACTTCTTCAGTATAAACCATTCCAAGTTATGGAAGCTGCAGAAATCACAGTGTGATCCATCAAGCTTTGGAGTGACAACATTTGTGAAGTTCATCTACTTTCTGTACACAGACTGAAAGTGTCAGAAAAATCAATGCAGTCTGCTGTAAGCTGGCAGACGTACAGATTTCCTGAGTGAGTGAGAGACGGTGCAGGTGGGAAGCTGACATGTCTGAGGAAATAACAGGAGGCTACACCATTTCTGCACCAGTCTGATACTGTAGATTGAAAACATATCTGGTCATTTATTCTCACTTCATAATAATCGCTATAACCTCAGACATTTATGCAGACTATTAAATTCCACACAAAGAACTCCCCTCAGGAAAAAGAGAAGCATGAGCAGTGATGAACACACACTTCCTGATGCACGCAAACACCTGCTTGCATGCACACACACACGTGCACACGAACACACCACGTGAGAGAGAGCTCGATTATTGAGGGAGTATCATACAGGAATAATAAAGAAGGTTCTTAAGATTTTAATAAGAATAAAATGAAACAGTAACCACCAAGAGGCCAGAGGGGTTAATCCTCTCAATATTACTGAAAATAAAATGAATGGGGAAAAAAAGAGGGGGAGGACAGAGATGGAGAGAGAGAACGCTGGAGAGGGAGGGGAAGAGAAAGGAAACATGTTCCGATAGAAAACGTGTAATAAAAAGACTGAACTGAATTATTGTGTGGATAAAAATGCAGAAAAGAAAATTGCACACACACACACACACACACACACACACACACACACACACACACACAGGCACACAATTTTACAGTCATTAAAACCTAATATTTGTGTCTATTTTATACAGTTTATACGTTTTTTTTACACATAATTCATTCATTTTTCACATGCAATTCTAACATGATTCATTTATTTTAACATGGGATTCTTACAGTTCATTACACATTATTTATTTAACTACACTAGTGAGTGATTTTAATTTGTTTCAATTTTCCAGTGTGAATCTTTACACAATTCAATTTAATTCCATTCAATTTTCATTTAATTCTTATATATGATTCACTATTCAAATGCAATTTTTACACATGATTCTTACATATGATTCATTGATCCTTAAATGTGATTCTAACATCAGATTCTATTGGATCTATTTTGACATTTATCACATTTTTTTCCGCATGTGATTCTTACACAATGAATTTATTTTCATATGAGATATTTTAAATGATTCAGTTGTTTTGACATGAACCATTTATTTTCATGATCATCTGGTCAAATGATTCATTTTTTCCCCCCAAAAGTGAATCTTTACATGAATCATTTATATTCACAGGAGATTTCTAAACATGATTTATTAATTTTTTTAATGTAATTTCTTTCCACATCTTACATTTTTTATGTTTACTTAGTTTTGCATGCATTGTTATTTTCACATGTATTTATTTATTTCCATTTGTGATTTTCTTTTACATGATTCTTTTATTTCTATATGTGATATTTTGATAATATGTGATTCATTAATTTTACAATTTTACATAATTTTATTTATTTTCACATTTAATTATTCACATTTTTCACATGATTCAATTATGTTCACAGAGTTTGAGTTGTTTATTTGATTCCAGGGTTTTATATGATAAATTGCAGTATTTTTCCATATACAGTAATCACATATGACTCAGACAATAACAAGTGAAAAACGCATGATCA
Source organism: Tachysurus vachellii (assembly GCF_030014155.1). NCBI lineage: Eukaryota > Metazoa > Chordata > Actinopteri > Siluriformes > Bagridae > Tachysurus > Tachysurus vachellii. The sequence goes on along the minus strand of NC_083476.1, from coordinate 3,210,945 downwards.
CATGTAAGATGTATGTCATTTTTATACCATAAGGGATACCATGCCCGCTCCTCCCGATCCCTGATTTTCTCAATGTCAAAATCAAGCGCACAGGCAGCAGATGGCATGAAACAGTTGGCACAAGTAAGTGAGCATGAGTATCTGTTTACTAATAACCCTTTAATTACTTCAGCTGGTGGAAGGGATAAAAAAAAAAGGCAGACTCACGCAGGAATAACCCTTTAGGTGGCCAGAGACACATTCTTTTCGAGGACAGGACAAGACAGAAAACCCTGGCGTATGCAATCATTCTGCTCTCGTATGCAATATATGGCTAATGTGGTAGAAAGGAGGAAAAAAAAACATCTGCGATTGTGATCTGTGAGCGCATGGACTTGAGTGTGACAGTAATAAGCCATGCTGGAGATTTACTGTACCTTCACTGCAAGTAAATGTCAAGAGAAATCCATTCATCTTGCGGGATAACTTTAACCTTCTCCATTTTGTTAGTCTGAACCCACCCTATGGGCAAATATGTTACAAAGATGTGCTCTATTTCCGTTTTTTTTTTTTCTTTCATTTTTCTTTTCTCTCTCTTCCTCGTTCTCTCTATCTTTCAATAATGTGAAGCTGCATTTGCCGGATGCCCTTTGCTTTCGTCGTGCTGCAAAATCATACATTTTAATGATGAGACCTTTTCTTTTAAATAACTCCACTACAGGAGGAAAATAAATTGCTGTTCAAGAGGAGATATTACTCTGGGCATTGTGGGATTGAAGAGGATTGGGAGGCGGAGGTTGGCTGACCCATACATCACCAGCCAACCTGTATAAATTAAGATATAAATAGCTTTATATGGAGCAATTTTACCTTGGGTGGGTGAGAATGAGTGTAGCAATGGAAGTGTGTTTCTTTCTGTTTGTGTGTGTGTGTGTGTGTGTGTGTGTGTGTGTGTGTGTGTGTTTGTGTAACAGAAAATCCCCTTGGAGTGTTGGGCAAACAGAAAGCAGGCCGTGTAAAGGCTGTGAAGGCCTAGCCTGGTTATTGTATACTCTTCCTCGGGATTTGAGTAAAGACACCCCCCTCACACACACATACACACACACACACACACACTCACACACAAACAGCCTCTGTACTGCTGTGATGGCCACAAGAGCATCCCGGCCAGGGGGCATTATCCAGAACCCTGGCGCAGGCTCCAAAAGGAAATTAAAAGGGGATTATGGCTGCCTTACACTCTGGAGGACTTCGCCACATCCGATTCTGATTTATTTCTCAGCACTGTCTGATGGGTGAGAAACAGGAGCACTCCGGTCGCTGAACGCCAATTCTGATCATATCATTTCAGGGGGATCACTTCAGGGATCATCTGCTGCATTATACCACATGTGAAAAAGGAACAATTTTATTTGATCAGCTTAACTTAAAGTCCGATTTTGATTTATTTACCGTATTACGATTAACTATAGCTTCTCTACTTTTAAACATGTTCTGCTTGTCTATTTAAAGATTTCTAATCTTTTTAAATGTAGTCATAGTCAAGACACATTATTTTCCACAATATTTCTGTACTCTGATTTTTTGTCTAGCTAGTCTAGTTCTAATCTGTGGGGATGTGGTAGCTCAGTGGTTAAGGTGTTGGACTACTGATCGGAAGGTTGTGAGTTTAAATCCCAGGGCCACCGAGCTGTCACTCATGGGCCCCTGAGCAAGGCCCTTAACCCTCAATTACTCAGCTATAGCATCTGCCAAATGTCGTAAATGTAGTTAATATACATGCCTATCTCAGGCGTCATCAGGCATCAAGGCAGGATACACCCTGGATGGAGTGCCAACCCATCTCAGGGCACACACACACACTCTCATTCACTCACACACTACGGACAATTTTCCAGAGATGCCAAACAACATACCATGCATGTCTTTGGACCGGGGGAGGAAACTGGAGTACCCAGAGGAAACCCCCGAGGCACGGGGAGAACATGCAATCTCCACACACACAAGGTGGAGGCGGGAATCGAACCCCCAACCCTGGAGGTGTGAGGCGAACGTGCTAACCACTAAGCCACCGTGACCCCTGGAGAATGGTATTTTATTTATTAATTCATAGACACAATTAATATTGTGGAAAACCCGCAAAAGAAGTTTCTCCTGTTATCACTTACTGTAAACAATCATTCCCTGTTCTCTGGAATCAAGACTTAAAGCTATAGCTTCACTTCAGTCTTTCACAAAGCACTAAAACTGGAGACTCTTTCCAAAATGTCACATCAGCAATTACATAATTTTCTCTACATCCATTTTTTGGAGTGTGTCATAAGTCCCTGTGTAAGTTATAAAGGAATGATAATGATATTGATTTGAATTGACAAGCGTAGCTGCTTTTAAAGAAAATTCATCGTCAATTTCTGACCAGAGCTGTAATGTAACCTGTCTTATAACCTGTCACACACTTACTGAATGTATTAATACTGTTATTTGTTAGCTGGGATTTTGACAGAGACGGTCACAGTAGCCGCAAATCTGTGATTGGATCAGTTAATCAGTTAGCGCTATAATGTCCAACAGATAACAGATGTGTATATTTGATATCAAGCCGAGGATCAGTCTTCACACTGCTTACTGTTTGTCTGTTAATAATCAGGAGTGTTTACATATAAGTATTCAGTATTTCCTTACATCCCATTATACTCTTCTGTCCCTTGTGTATTTGTTAAGTTTCTGTGTGTGTGTCTGTGCGCGCACACACACACACACACACACACACACACACACACACACACACACACACACACACACAGTGGTGTTGTTATCAATTATCCAGAGTGCAGTCTTACTCCAGTGCGGTGTTAAATTAAGTTGTCAGCGCTGTCTCTGCGATTTTCCCCTTCACAGAGGCAGGAGCTGATGAAGCCTGACGGCCGCTCGCTGGCTCTGCTCGCCGGCTGCCTCCGCGCATCGTGCCTGCAATTCATCAGCACAAACCCAGCACCCACAGCCCGGTCCATTGGCCAGACTTCCAGCTTCAGCGCCAGCCAACGGGCAGCGGCGCCAGCCTGGCCTTTCCGAGATAGCTTTCTGGCCTGGATGGCAGGAAAACGAGCTGGATCACCTTCCAAAAAAATACACTGGAGGAGAGCAGCGCAGCTTTTACAGTAAAGTCACACAAACTTTGCCTGGGAATACTCATATTAATTTGTGATCAACATATTTTTCATATCGGGTCATGAACAGATCTTTCCAAAAGATTCCTCACTATTTATGCAAGTGAAGTACTGTGTATTCAGAATTGGTTTATGCACAAGCTTAAAGAATTCTCTTTAAGCTTTTAAACATTAGGGATAGAAAATGCAGACTGAATGAGATAAATCCAAGCGGGTGATTAGGTTATCTCTGAATACGCACAATTTTTCCAGAGTAATTTAAAACACCAACTAAAGTAGCCACTGCGAATCATTGCCATTTACTTGACTTCACATATGACATATAATGACATTAATTTTATATGAAAATGGCAAAAGAGACAGAAACAGATTCTGTCAGATGTTAAAGAAGACCTCTCTCTCTCTCTCTCTCTCTCACACACACACACACACACATCTATTGTGTCTCTATCTAATCTACTGAGCGAAAAAAAAGTGCTATGTAAAATGCCAGCCACTAAAATAATAGCATAACATGGCAGACGACTAAACTTTCCATGCTGATGGCACACTTACAAAGCATTTGTTTAATACAGAATGGCGTTCGAGAAGGGCGCATCACTAGGGTCCTTATTGTAAAGAGCGCCCCAGAGCGCAGGAGATTCACTACAGCCTCTACAACACACTCTGTCCCTGTATAAGCATCTCCTCCCTGTGCTGATGCTGAATAAAACATTATACATCATTTCCACATATTAACCTACTTAATTAAAAAAAAAAAATCCTCAATGATTCATTTTGCTTTTTGGCTTTCACAGCTACCCAGCTGTCGAGGACTGGAGCTAACCTAAATAATCAAATGATGTTCTTTTCATTTTCTGGGTCTTGATTGGATGCTGTGTTAAAAGAGACGTTTTGGTAACTTCTTTTCAAAGAGAGAAGATAGATGTTTTTATCCAGGCCCCTAGCACCACATGTGCCACTGAAGGCCGTTTGGGAGAGAGATGTTACTGTGTGTTGCTCTTGAAAGAAAAGAAAAAAACGACACTTACAGTATTCAGCTAAAAGTATAGTAAAACTAGGTAAACACTTTCTTCTCTTGCCTGAAGGATGATAAAATGCTGCAGTCACTGTAAATGGAATCACAGATGAAAGAGTTGCAAAGAGATGAAGCTGTGGGCCAATCAACCACAAATGATCTTCTTGCTCTGTATGGAAGCATTCTGTGAATCTGAAGATCTCCATTAAAAGTTGATTTTACTTTATATGCCCCATTTGTTTAACCTACCACAGTACAAAGAAGTGTTTGTGGAGGTGTCACGTATTTACATAATTTTACCCTTCTAGAGTCGTTTATCTTCACTCTAAAAATGGTTCTTTGTCTACGGCCTTCCTGTAAGCTTTATTTTTAAGATTGTACAGGATCCATTAAAGGTTATATACAGTAAGGAACTCTATAGACTTACTATACTTACTATACTATGAGAAAATTAAAAACAAATCAAACGTATGCAGTGAAAAGTTTGCCTCTGTATTTATTAACTATATTAAAAAAAATCGGCAAAGTGTGTTTTTGTAGGTTTTCTCTGGTTTCTCCAGTTTATTTCCAACTTCACATTCATTCTGATAGGTGGACTGACGGATCAAAATTTACCCTAGGTGTGAATAAGTATGTGAATTCTGCCCTGTGGTGGACTGGTGTCTCATCCAGTTTGTATTCCTTCCTCCTTATCCATGTTCCATCAGATTCACTGCAATCCTAACCAGGATACAGAATCAATGAATAGTGCGTATTGATTTTTTCCAGGATGCTTCCCTCTAAGATGAGATAGGACACAAACCATACAATCTCTATAAAAGAGTAGATCTTGATAACAAATCCCCAAAATGGTCAGAAAGAGTCTCAGGTACTCAGCATCCCTCTCACTTAATTCCACACTCCACATTCTCCAGGATAGGACAAATGACCCATTGCTTAATGGGCCACTCACTCGGTTTCTACTCGGCCATGCCTTAAGAGCTGCCACTCGGCCAAGATGAGGACACAGAGCCCAGCAAACACAGAGCCCAGCAAACACAGAGACACATGGAGAGTCAAGAGGAAACGGAGCACAGGGTTTAATTCCTCTGTTTGCCAGTGTATCTCTTCCTCTCCCTCACTTGCTGTGGGTCTGATCCATGGGAGAGAAAGCACCATGCCATGTTGCAGCATGCTTACACTGTTCCAAGGACGACAGAGCAGAATTAACCCCTGATGGAAGCAGAGCAAATCAGACACCAATGTTAGTCTGAGATATACGCTGGATAGGAGAGCTTAGACTCAGACTATCCCTGGTCTACTCCTACGAGGCTTTTTTCACTCTCTGTCAAATCTATCTATCTATCTATACATACATTTTATACAAATCTTTACATTTAACATGCTAATGATACACTCAATCAAGTAAAAAAAATAAAATTTAAACAAAAATAATTTCAAAATATATTTCTAGGTTATCATTAACCCCTTATCTTCACATATATAGATAAGATATATTAATATATATTAACATATATGCCTATATATATTTGATTACCTTTTGACACTTTTTACTACAAAAGGCCACATAGTGACAATAGCAGGTCAGTTCTACCAACTCTGTAGTGTATTATTATAACTTAGTTATTACTACAAACACAAATTTCAACACGTTTCCATGTACTGACAATACAAAAGGTCACAAAGGGCGGTTGTTTGAGCATCAGTCTAGTTATATATTGTTTATATAAAACATAGTTTTGTATAGAACTTTCATTAATTCTTCAGTGAACTATTTTTTTTTTCATACATAGGACTACTTTTCAACATGCATAGATATGCGATAACCTTCGGGAAAGCGTATTTAACACAAACTGCTTTGTAATGTATTGCACATGGGTACAAAGGCTGTTTAAAAAAAGCATACTGATATATTTATTGTTAATAAAATGAATTTAAATTCATAGAATTTATTAACTGCCCTCAGTGTTCCATTAAAATGCACCTCCAGACAGGTTTTTCTCAGTATAGAGATACTGATTGTCATCCACGGTGATCACACATATGTTGAGTTGAGATCAAGTTGAGTACTGTATTCCATTAACTAGAGATCTGTGAATGAGTGCTACAGGGTTTGGTATCTGAGGTCCATGCACACGTGGATACAGTTGATGATTTTATATTGAAGAACAAATGTGCAGATGTGCTGAGGTGTAAAGCGCACTGTAGCTGAATGGGAGGTTCGATAATGAGTCGTTCATTAAGGGGAATAATTAAGCAGACAGAGTGTTTGCTCAAAGACACACAGCAGTTTCCTCATCAGGAGGTACATGTGTGATGCCTGAGGCCTTAATCAAAGTGAGCAAGCATGTATGTTGAGAAAACTGATGCTGATAAATACACATGTAGAATCTGCACTTTCTCATCATATCATTTATAGTATGACCTACAAAGAAATATTGGACTAACAGATATCTCCCAAAGCTTTTATGCATTCGTCAAACAAAACCAGAAGTCCGTCTTAGTTCCCACCCTGCAACATAACTCCAGTAGAAATATTCAGCCCAACCAGAACACTGGTAATTAATGAATAATTAACCAGCCCCTTTTTCTTAGCCTTTGTTCCAACCCATCAAAGATAGCGGCAGTTAATCCCTTTCTTATATAAATAGCTCTTTGGCGTGGAGGGCAGCAGCCGCACGGCAGTCTAACCCTTCTGTCCCTGAAACTGAAGCCAGGATAAGCTGTGAGTGTGTAGGATTGGCACGCGGAGCTGCCCAGGGCCTGCCGCTGAGCTGGCCTCCAGTACAGATGGAGGGCAGGGCTGGGCAATGCCAGCTTGTCAGTCGGATTAAAACGACTCATTTATTCACTGAAGTATCGCGCAAAGCGACCACGCCAAAACAGGGTGGCGTGGAGGGGGTGATGGAAAGCGGGTGGGCAGCAAAGGGGAGGGAGAAGGGGTCCAGTTATTAAGTGAGAGTGGCTCCTAAACTAACTGACCCTTTGCCAACCTGCTCTTGCTCTCTTTCTTCCACTCTCTCCCGTTTTCTGTCCCATTACTTATCTTTCTAGGGCTGCCAGAAGCCATTACGCTGGTGTGCGGAAGGTGGCCAGCGGGGTGGCGTCCTCCAGTGCCTCGGTGACAGATTGCCACTCCGCATTGGTGGCGGAGGAGGCAACAGCGGAAGCCGATTGGCTCGGGCGGTCAGGAAATAAGTGCTGAGGAGACGGCAGAGTGGTGGAGAAGGAAGATGGGAAGAGGACAGAGATAGAGGATAACAAGAGCCGGCTGTGTGACCTTTAGCATCAGGTGAGTTCCTTAAAGGGCCGTGAACCCTGTTGTTAGGAGGGAGCCTGGCAGTAGAGGGCAGCATGGAGCAGTGGGGGTTGATAGAAGTGCCAGGGCCATAGACAGGACAGGAGCTGAGCCTACTGGACACTGGGCCATTTCATAACAGTCCCACAAAAAGAACAGTAGAAACGAATTTGTAAACACAGACAAAAAGAACAGAAGAAATAACATATCTCTGAAACGCACCTTTACTCACATTTGGAACAATATTTTTAGGGAAGATAGATGGATAGGGTGACATTCACCCAACACCTCTTGATTGGTTCAATGCCAAAAATAGATCCTTCAAAAGAGGCACAGCTTGAATAGCCAAGTAATGAAACACTCATGTCATGCACTTGAGCAAACATCTTAAAAGAAAAACAATGCCAATCAAAAAAAAAAAAAAAAACATAGAAAAAGGCAGGCCTGACTTTCTGCAGCCACATCTGTGAAAGCTGTAGAGAAGAGCAGGAGCTGAGTAATAAGAGAAGAAAGTGTCACAGACAGGTTAACTGTGGGATCGGTCAATGCCAGCAACCCTGTGCCTCTCAAATCCCCCACACTCGTGTCACTGGCAGGCCAAAAGAGAGAGAGCGAAAGAGGGGGAGAGAGAGTGAGCGTGTGGGGGATGATGCTTGGAAAGGTTTTATCGGGTCTAATTACTCCCGATAGCTGTAATTTACAGGTTGGCAGCGGGGGGAAATCGGCAAGATTCGCACTTCTACGGGTCAGCATCTGTCGTCATTACGGCACGAGGCTCACCGTGGGCCGGTCAGCAAGCCTGAGGAACGGTAAACAACAAACCGCATGTGACAGATTAGTGGCGCGGGCTAAAGGACCTTCCACTGACACATCATTCCTCTCACTCGGCGAGTTTGTATCACGGCAGCTGTCACCAATAAAACAGAAAGGCAGGAGAAAAAGGCGGGGGAAAGGCTGCCAGTGGCTTTTGTTCCAGTTCCAAGGTAGAAGGTGGCAGGAATGAAGGGAGGTGCTCACAGAGTGACCTGTTTAACAGCCTGGCCTTAGTGAGCACAGGAATACTGTATATTCATGTAGGAGAAACCAGGACACCATTATGTCAAGCCAGGAATTTTCTGCTGACTGTCTCATAATTAGCAAAATGCTGGGTTTTTAGGTCCCTGCTACAAATTGCACCTGTCAGCTGTGGCAGTACTTAGTGGTAAGTTCTATTTGTGAAACGTGTGTGGCTCAATAAAGTAGGGTAAGAGAAGCTAAGTGTTTGATTTGGGAGGCCTAAGGTGAACCTGTGCTGGCTTCAACCCACACACTGCTCCACCTTTCCAAACCCCACAGGAGATACTCGAAAGAGCAGAGAGGAGAGGATATGGTCAGCCAAGGCCTGGTGCTGCTCATACCCTTCCTAGGCTCCAGTTCACATTCCCTCCTCTGATGGATTCTGGCAGGGAAACTCTTCGCTGACCTCCCCTTGAAGGACGTCCACTTTGCTACCTAACTCACTCAAACCACAAAGGACTATACATCATTTCAAACTCAGGTATCAGTTCAGGATACAGAATATTGATTAGTTTGCAGGATTTTTTAAGGTTCACTTGTTGACTTCATCACTCTTCCACAAGATGCATAATTGGCCAAGGGTCTCAATAAATCAAACTTTCACCCACTCTGTAAAAATCTCATTTGGATACTTTACTACATCTCCTCATCCATGCTGAAGTTAATACTGGGTGTGTGGAAAAGGTCCAGGTTTAGTACCAGCAGTTCCAGGTAAAGAAACTTGTCAAGGACATGACCCAATAGCTCTAAATCTCTCTCAGCTACCCATATTTTGGCCCTTCTTATTGGCGGGCTCACAAAGGCCTCACCCAATGTTGTCCAATCACCAAACGCATCCATTATGCTGTCCAGCAGTGGGCAGAGTCTAGAGAGGATCTGTCCTTTCTCAACAGCAGAATGGCTGTGTGGTCCATGTGCCAGGCTTCGGAGGGCCTCTACTCCCACAAGTGCCATATGGGCAGCCCAGCCCTGTTCCATTAGCACAGGAGAGATGGGGATGAGGGCCCTGGCCTTCACAGACCTCTTGCAGCACTGCCACAGGGCACGCCCTGCCCAACGCCAGCTGTCAGTATCAAACCTATGGACATCCAGGCATCTGACCCAGCGGTGCCGAAAAAGTTTGGAACCAATGGAATATTCTGCGCTTTAAGACCTGAAAATGTATTCTCATAAGTCAGCAAGGACATGATAAGGATTTCAAAACACTCGAATGCTCTCAAATTTTGAAGAAAAAGTAGAAAAAAAGAAGAATCTTACTGGCACAAATGTACTGAAATGCACCCCACCGGAGGGATGGAAGCAACCCTGCACCTGGCCTGAAGGGAAGACAGAGTGAGGAAACTGAAGCAGAAAGAAAGCGGGGAGAAAGTTCAGATGTTCTGTGGCTCGCAGGGGAATGTCAGTATGTGTTCCAGGCTATACCTGCCACAGGACCTGGGGCCTTTTTTTAATTAATCATCACACAGCTATGAATTATTAATCCATTATCACTATGCATACATACGATTACGCATTTGTCTCCTCTGCTTTTTTTTAGCACACTTAAGTTTCCATTTCTTTTAATGAGGCCCAATTCTGTAGAGAAATAAAAGTAGATTAACCCAAGTACACACTTAAATGAAATGTGCTACAGGCACTGGCAATCTGCATCAGAGGCACTAGGGATCTGCATCAGCTACTTCAGGGAATTATAAACCCAGCATGGCACCAGACAAGTTTTTTCCAGTCAAATGTTGCGGATACATTATACACCAGGTTGGAGGACACTTACTGATTTTGATCTCAAGGGGTGCTTTAATAACAGTGATATTGAACGCAAGAGAGTTTTTATGTATTTAGTATGTTTTTAAAAACTTCTTGACAGTAATACCAGCACGGTTGATATACCCTTCGGTCTTAAAAGTTTCTCTTTGCAAACTGAATACTGTACTTGGAAAAATGTTGCCTTGTGGGTGATGTGCTACACACTGATCAGAAATCATCAGGCGCTCAATTAGGAGAGATTTGGCTGCTCAGAACGGCCACGAGGACGCCACGGCCTAGAGCGGCCCAGAGCGGCCCTGAGGACGCCTCGGCTCAGGAGGAGACTGAGGATCTGAGAGAGAGCAACACCTGTCAGGTAAGCCTTCACAGTTGACGGCACACAAAGCATGCAAAGCCGTCAGCTCTGACGGCTAATCTCCGGCGCCCCGTCCTGCCGGGCACGGCCAGACACCACAAGGAGACACAGGGGGCCAGAACACAACAAATTTCCCTTTCCTGCCTGACACAGCAGCAGCACCCACGACTTCCTTTTCAAATAGAGATAGTAGGGGAGTTGAAAAAGGAGGCAGAGGGAAAGAGTGCTAGAGCGAGAGACATGCTCTAAATACATTTCATTATCATCATTATAATTATATCAGTGATTGTGTGTTTTGGGTAATGCGCTGCAGCACCTCTCCCTGGGGGTTCACGCAGCTGAATGATTAAAGCACATGCAATGAACCATCCGTCACTGCGTCCCTGTAGGACTCGGGCAGGATGTGTTCAAAGAGCTGTGCTGAGAAGAAGCGCTGGAAATGAAACAGTAAATCTTCAACACCAGAACTGATAGCAGGGATCTCAAATATATTTGAAAGGTTTAAAAGTGAGTTTGTAGCATTATCTTCTTGTTCGCATAAGCAGCATTCGACTTCGATCCTTTCCAAGCCGAAAATAAATCAAAAATCAACAAAAATCCAACCATAGATTTCATATGCTATTATACAGATTATTTATTTTCAAAAAATAATCGTATACATATAAGCTATTAGAATAAGTATGGGTAAATCCAAAACATCTCAGTCAATTACCCAGGTACAAATAGGATATGAATAGCAAAGAGCGCTTCCACTAAGGTTTGTAACACATAATCCGATAAGCCATGTGGTCCTGTAGGACTAGGCCTGCTCAAACGCAGAAAGAGAATCTAAGAGACAAGGAATGATGAATCTTTAATCCGACAATCCCGCACATGTCTAGAAGAGATCATCCTGAGTCAAACCCCACAAACGCGCTGCAGCAGGTCTCTGAAATATTCATACCATACACGCTTCATTAAGATTATAATACACCAAGGTCTATATTTACTTATTTATCTGATTATTGAAACAAATGATAGAAAGGGGGAAGATTAAAATATTTGTGTCACCGCTGCTTATTTGTCTCACAGATTTGTAACAATTTGTCTCATTACTACAGAAACCTCTAAATTGCTTTTGACAGCACAGCCCATTCTTCTGAGTGAAGCAGTACAGCGGTTGTGACTCAGAGTGTATTAATGAAAGAAGGTTCTTCTTTGGACTGACATGAGCACACAATCCTTGCTTTTGCACATCTGTGAGCTACCCAGTGAGTTTCAAATATCAATTAGCAGCACTTATATTCTGTCGTAATCCCGGCGATTCAGTTCTCTGTTTTATTGTTTAACACTCATTATAAATTGAAGAAGCTTAACGTATCCAGTGATCACTATTGATACCGTAGTGCACTATAGGACCAGTTAGTTTCTTGAAAATTGTGACTAATGTTTATCAGAGGGATGTGGTAGCTCAGTGGTTAAGGTGTTGGGCTACTGATCGGAAGGTCATGGGTTCAAACCCCAGGTCCACCAAGCTGCCACTGCTGGGCCCCTGAGCAAGGCTCTTAACCCTCAGTTGCTCAGTTGTAAGTCACTCTGGATAAGGGTGTCTGCTAAATGCCGTAAATGTCAGAGATCCACTGCACAAAGGGTGAAAATGTGTAGAACACATTTAAAATAAAAAAAAGGAAGATGGGATCTTAATCCGGGATTATACTGACATATACGCAGAAAATGCTGAAACTCGAACAATTAACGGCTAAACAGCATGTCCAGGAGCTTTGTGTAAGAATTTCATGTTCTGAAAAGGTCCCAGAAGAAAGAAAAATTCCTCATACTTTTTTTGGTTGGTTCATGGTCCTATCATTATAAGGGTGTTTTTCTCAGCATGCATAAGGGAGCTTGGTCTGGAAGAACTGTATATATAAGTCTACATTGCAGAGAGTTTCTCTTGCAGAAAATGCTTCAAAAAGAACCCTTTATAGTCACAAGGGTGTCTTATATGTTCTTTGGATGCTTAATTGTCTTATGTTCTGTATAAAGTAGGACAGAAGCTTTTCAGCTTTTTTAAATTCTAAGAGAGCAGATTATTCTTTTAGAAAACGTTCCCTTTTGAAAGACTGGACTGGAAATTTTTCTGTTTCATATTTAGAAAGCTAGGCATTGTGATGAAATGCCCATGGTCATAAAAAGGAGGTAGGGCTAAACACAAGCTGGGTAAATAATGTGGCTTTTAAAAATAGTCCAGAAAAGGAGAAAAGGTGGATGCAAGAGCAAGTGGATTTGAAAGAATATGTATTGGGAAACAAAGATTTAATGGTTAAAATGTGCAGGACAGATCATTTATAAATCACGCTGCTTTTCAAACTGTCACAGGTGTGACACCATGAAATCCCTCTGCCAAACCTCCTGATAGGCATCATATGCTTTCAAAAATGAATGATCTCTCAAACTGTCTCTCTGATGTGAGATAAATGATGTCACTGGGCCAATAAATTAAATCCCACAAGTGACAAATTCACATCAATCTGATCTTTCTACAAGTTCTTTTTGCTTTTGAAATCAGCCCTAAAACTGTGCATTATAAAGATTTTTTTAAAGAAATAATGCAGCCAAAAATAAAATATACACAATTATTTTTAAATGTAGTCAATCAGCAGAGACATGTTTGGTGCTGGAGATTTTCCTCATTAGTCTGACACTAGAACTACGAAGCTGCTGTGGCTAACGTATGCAAATCATTATACATCTCAAACTGTGTCAAGGTGTTCGGTTTCTCAAAGAGACTTGCTTATGTGGTGTCTGACACTGTATGACACTCTGTTATCTATGAAAACAGACAGCATGTCAGCGAGAGAAAACAGCTGCTGTAGCCATCTTGAACGCAGAATCATTTGGTGACTCCATACTCAGGGGTAGTGTGCATAAATTAGATAACAGTCATTTGGATAATATCATTTGAACATACAGTACATTATATGTCCTAATGTTTGTGGGCACTTCACTATCACACCCATATAGTTTTTCAGGAGGCCTGGAATTCCAGGATTGGCACTGAAGTTCTTCCATGTGAACCATATCGTCCTAGAGTTTCTTTGTGCATTGGAGCATTGTCATAAATGAGACTACCATGGTTTTAGTATGCTATGTCGTCGTAACTATGACACTACCAAGGTTTACTGTAGTAAATCATGATAACCACAATAATTCATGATAACTATGATATTGCCAAGGTTATAAATTTGGTTCTTCTATGATAACCATGACACTACCTTGGATTTACTATAGTAGTGAATCCAAGGTATATCCAAGATAACCATGACACCTCTACTGTAGTACTGTAATGCATTGAGTTGTAATATGGTATAAGACTACCCTGGTATTCTATGGTACTTTAGGGTAATCATGGCACTATATTATACTATAGTACATCTACTATACTGCAGTACTTTTACTATAGTACATCCACATGCTCACTGAGTTCTCTGAGTCTACGAATTAAGAACACCACCAATCTAATAATAACACCAGACTAATGGTCTAAAAAAATCATACAGTATCATAATCACAGAAACTATGATTCTACTATCTTTTTAATGTTTGGTGCTTCCTGGTAACCATGACACTACCATGGTTTTACATCAGTTGTTTATAGTAAGCATGAAATGACACGATCATGTTCCTACTGCAGAACTACAGGGCCAGCATCTCACTAGTACGGTTTTTATATAACTAATTGTTTTATATAACAGTTTTTTTAACACTTCATAGTAATCATTCCAATACACTACAATGGTTCTAGGTGGTACTTCTTGATAACCAGGACAGTTTCTCCATTCATGGATTTACTATGTTACTACATCAGAATCAAGACACTAGCAGTGTTTTACTATGTAACCACATATAGCTACATATGCCATGATGTTTTGTCTGTAGTACATCGTGGTAACACAAGGACATTTCCCAAGGTTTTTGGGAATCATGACACTACCATAGTTTTACATCAGTAGTTTATAGTAAGCATGAAATGACACGATCATGGTCCAACTGCAGAACTTCATGGTCAGCATCTCACACACTACAATGGTTCTAGGTGGTATTTCTTGATAACCAGGACAGTTTCTCCATTCATTTATTTACTATGTAACTACATCAGAATCAAGACACTAGCATTGTTTTACTATATAACCACATATAGCTACATATGCCATGATGTTTTGTCTGTAGTACATCGTGGTAACACAAGGACATTTCCCAAGGTTTTTGGGAATCATGACACTACCATAGTTTTACATCAGTAGTTTATAGTAAGCATGAAATGACACGATCATGGTCCTACTGCAGAACTTCATGGTCAGCATCTTACACACTACAATGGTTCTAGGTGGTACTTCTTGATAACCAGGACAGTTTCTCCATTCATGGATTTACTATGTTACTACATCAGAATCAAGACACTAGCAGTGTTTTACTATGTAACCACATATAGCTACATATGCCATGATGTTTTGTCTGTAGTACATCGTGGTAACACAAGGACATTTCCCAAGGTTTTTGGGAATCATGGCACTATCTTGGTTTTACATTTGATACTTTGTGTGAATGAAAACCACGAAGCTGACAACCTCTTAACCTCTGCTGTTCACCGGTTGTCCTTCATTGGGACACTTTTGGTAGACACTAACCACAGATTCTCTTCCCCATTGTGTTTAGCCTTCACAATATGACCCTTGTCAAAGTTTCTCAGATCTTTACGCTTGCTCATTTTTTCTGCTTCCAACACCTCAGCTTCAGAGATCAAATGTATCACTGCCTGAGCAAATAAAGATGACAGTGCATCGAGTTAATCTATGACATTTTTGACTTTGAATCAAATGTTGGATGCAGGAGAGTGATTTCTGTAAACATGGCAACGTCGTACAGAGACGCGCTCAAGAAGTCCCGCCTTTTCCGCCACTGCCACTTCCTGCCGACGGAAGCTTTTATTATTATACGGAAAATGGCGGCTTCTGAATCGAATAGCGTTGTGGCTGTTGGTGATGCAGCTTCCACTGAGAAACAGGGACCGGGTGTTGATTTCTGCCCCGTATTCGGGCGCATAGTGAAGCGAGAGCCGGTGGTTAAACTCCTGAGTCCAGTGAGCGGGTTGGAGGCTTTGACGTGGTCTGCGGATCATCAGCTGTCCGCGTCCACCGTCAACAGTGTTTCTGTCATGGAGCTGCTGTGTGATCAACACACTTACAGTCAGGATTTAGTGCTTCACCGCACTCACATCCCCGTACCGGAGTCTGTGTGTGAACTGAAGGTAGGTAACACACATGTATACACACACACACACACACACACATATATACTGTATATACACACACATATATACATATACACACACATATATATACACACACACACACATACTGTATATACACACACATATATACATATACACACACACACATATATATATATATATATATATAGATAGATAGATACACACACACATACAGGATTTATCCTTGTACTGGAGTGTGTGAACTGAAGGCAAGTAACACATACACACACATTCACACACATATATACAGTGATACCTCGAGATACGAGTTTAATTCGTTCCGTGACCTTGCTCGTATCTCAAATTGCTCGTATCTCAAATTGCTCGTATCTCAAAGCAGTTTTCCCCATTTAAATTAATTGAAATCCCATTAATCCGTTCCAGCTCGCAAAATTCCACTCCAGTTGTTTTGTTTGTGTTTTGAATATAAAAAATGTACAGTTCCTGTATTTAGAAATGACAAATATTGTATAAAAACATACAGTAATAAAAGAGAATGTTAAAAAAATAAACTGGTTTTACTTTACAGAAGATGTGCACGGAGGTTGAGGGAGGAGTAAACAGGCGGAGGAGTTAGGAGGAATTACACTTTCACTTTCGTTCACTTACTCGCTACTGTACACTCTTAATGCTACTTTACACTTAAATGGAACTTAACTAAACTTCATTTAGAGCGGGGAGAGCAGCAACTAGAAAATAGAAAAATATGTGGAGATTTATGACGTAAACTGGTACAACGAACACAGGTTCCGGCATGGTGGAGTCGGGGTTGGAGGAAGGAGTTTAGTTCACGGCAGCAGCGAAGCGCTAGAGCGGCTCAATGAATTGGAACAGTTGTGGACAGCTGATGCACACTTGACGACGTGGCCTGCCAGAACTAACGCGATGCTTGATTTCTCTTAACTGAACTTAATTGGTACAATTTCTGTTTTCTTTACATTAATTTTGCTTAATTTTCTTCATCGCTTTTCTCTTCTTGTTTTTGCCTTTTTTTGTCACTCTTTCCTCACTAACATCTGCCGGTCGTTTTAATAAAAACCTGTCCGGTCGGCATATCGGATGCGGTGTAGTCGCACAAGTTCACATTTTTTAACGGATCTGAAAATTACGGATCCGCAGATGGTCGGCACCTCACGCAGCACCTTTGCGACTCCATAGGAAATGAATGACTTCCTGTTTATCGGCCATCGTTTGTCGTGTGCAGTGGAAAGGCGGCTTTAACCGAGTGAGACGCGGGAAGCTGATGCTGGGGAAACAGAGCACACGTGGTTGTTGGGGATCTTTGTTTTGGCGGCGGCGAAAAATCTCAAAAATTTGCTCGTATCTCAAGCCAAAAATATGGTCGAATCACAGCTCGCATCTCAAAAATTTCGTATGTCAAAGCACTCCTATCTCGAGGTATCACTGTATATATTTATATACACACACATACATGTATACCTACACACACTGCACTATTACTGCATGCTATTTTGTCCAGGGAAAATACCACAGGAATAAAGGTCAAAGCTTAAGATGTGAACGTACATCATGCAATAAGTCTTTTGCAATCTTTAGAAGGTTAACTCATTACAAAGATTGATATGCAAAATATTCAGGATGAATTTGCTTCTTTTAAGAGCAGGGGAGTACAGTTTCCATGTTAAACAGCCAGTGAACATTTTGTTTTCAAGTGTGATGCCAGGAACATACAACCTCTCTTAAATATAAGAAAGTAATCAATTGTCCTGATTAGTTTGATTGATTGAACCATTTAACTGGTAGCAGTTTACAGTTAAATGTGCAGACAAATAGGCCCACATAATGTAATGATAAATGTGTAAGTTCATTTTCCATGATGTCCTCATACACGTAAACAAGTATGGTTTTCTTTATAAGAAAGAGATTAGTAACCATTCTGTCACTTGTCCAAAATCAAAGAGCATTGACATGTAATTAATCTAAAAGCTTTACTGTTGAGGGAGTGACTTTGTCATAAATATCCCAAGACATCTCAGAGATAACTCAGACATTGCATTTGCACACTTATGTATGGTTTGTCATTCATTGCTGCATAATATAATTAGCATTATTTATTTATTTGTTTGTTTATTTTTAAATTAGGTGGGCCCGGAGGATAAAGTGCAATCAGCGAAACAAAAATTTGAAAACTCTGATGATCCTTCAGTGAGGCAGAATTTTCTGCTGGACAGAATTATGAATCCCCAAGGTGGAGCCCTGCGTGGCATGAAGTACACCAGCTGGTCGCCGCTCGGCTGTGATGTGAACGGGCGCTGCATTCTGGCTTGCCTTACGCTAGACTGCCGCTTGACTATTCAAAGCTGCCACAAGCGACTGCAATGGACTCAGCTCCTGAACCTCACCGAGCTTTATGGAGACATGCTAAAATCGAGAAACTACTCAAATGACAATACTTCTGAACCCTCGCAGGAAGACTTGGAGGATCTTGAGGTGCTTCAAAGCAGGTATAAGATGCAGACATCTGTGCGCATGGAGTGGTCCAGCCTGTGCAACACGCAGCAAATTCAGAGCAACAATGAGTGCAAGGATGTGGGGACGGTCCTCTTGGCTGTGCTGATGGAAAACGGGGACTTGGTGGTATGGCAATTCCGTCTGCCAATACAAGGAAAGGAATCCGTTGTCTCTTGCAACACGATCAAATCGGGTGTGTCGTCACCGAGCGTGTTAGCCTGGTGGGAATATGAGCATGGTGGGCGCAAGATGAGCGGCCTGATCGTGGGCAGCACAGTGGGACCTGTTAAAATACTGCCTGTGAATTTAAAGGCGGTGAAAGGCTACTTTACTCTCAGACAGCCAGTGGTGCTGTGGCAAGACAAGGATAATATCCCGGTGAGCAACGTCAAGTGCGTCACGCTCTTCCACCCGCAGCAGAAGTGTAACTGTAGCTTGGTTGTTGCAGCACGAGGCCCATATGTCTTCTGGTGCTTGTTGCTCATCTCAAAAGCAGGTTTAAACGTGCACAACTCTCATGTTACTGGCCTTCACTCGGCACCAATTACATCCTTAACTGCTACACACAACGGAAGCTCGATCTTCACCTGCTCGCTTGATGGCACAGTCAAAAAGCTGACGCCGGTTTTTACAGACTCGGCTATCGTCTTCAAGCAACAGGAGGTGGAGCTTCCAGAAGGTGTTCGTGGATGCCGTATCCATGGGATCGCCACCAGTCCAAACGGTGCCTACCTAGCTCTGGCCACCACAGAAGGTATGATCAACGGATTGCACCCAGTTGCACGAACCAACATGGTAAAGTTCATAACGCTCATGACACCAGATGAAGCAGGGGTAAAGCTTCTTGAATCACAAGTGCAAAGCCTCTACAAGCAGGCTGACCTGCTGGATCTGGTCCGATGGCATGTGATGCACAACAAACGGGTTCCCCAATTCCTCCAAGACGAACTAGATGAGAAGACACCCACGTCAAACTCGATGTACCTCTGGAGACTCAAGCTCTTCGTCTTGCGGGTCCTCCACCAGTCCTTGCAGAAGATGCCATCGGAGGCACGCTGGAGACCCACCCACGAGGACAGCAAAGCTTTTCTGCCCGACGACACGGCAGCTGACGGGAGCATGGCGGCTGACGCTTCTGAGATCAACGAGTCCAAAGCGAAAGAAAATGCAGGCGAGTTGGACGAGGAGCGAATGAGCGAAATTACAGCATGGATCGAGGAGGTGGAATCGCACCTGACACGTGAGCACATGAAGAGGGTACTAGGAGAGGTCTACATGCACACCCTCATCACAGAGAATACATGCATTCCCACTAAAGGAATCTGTGACTTCCTGTCCAACGATCCTACCAATGACGATCGAGCGGCTAAGGTGTGTCGTCACGCTGCAACAAATGAGTTTCAAACTTTTCACAATATTCCTGTTCGAATTACAATGAAACCAACTGATCCTTAATATTACATACAATGCTTTTAAGAATTGGTGTCTTCCTCATTGTAAAAATAAGCAAAATTATTATTAGCACAACACCACACGTTGTTGGACCATTGATATTTTGCACCAAAAAAGTGATGCTGATAATAACAACTTAAAAAAAAACAATTAATGTCCCCTGCTATAAAATTCAATGTAAATTCAGTGTAACACATTTCATTAGTAATAGTATTTGCACTATGTACACCTCATACCCTTCATAACAGTCGAGTGTCATAAATAAATCTCAATATAGATACTGATACTGATGTTGCGTCGTACAGCACAACCTCAAAAAAGTTATATCCTCCAACACAGTGAGTGTACTTAAGTCATTAGCATCATGATTTATGAATATCACCGGCCTAATCCTTTCACATATTAGCATAACGGTTCATCTCGAATATTGCTGCAGCTTTAGATTTGTACAGTAAATCTTTGCAGGCCCGGTGTGACGTTCCAAGCAAAAAGGGCAGATAGATTCAATAAATATAGTTTGATTGGGCCCTTTTATAATAATATGATGCAGGTTTTGTTTAAGGATGATACGTATTTCAGATGTTTGCTCAGAAAGTAATAAAGGCGTACGCATAGAAAAACGCGAGGTAGAAGCGCTCTAAAGGTCAGATCCTGACATATCTGTTGCGAATGAAGAGAAAGTAAGAAAAGATTCACGGTCCATGGTGTCTCGTATTCTCTATAGGTTCTGATAGGTCACATAATGAAGAAAATGAACAAGCAGACGTTTCCAGAGTACTGCAGCATGTGTAAAGAGGTTCTGCCCTTTACTGACCGCAAGCAGGCCGTGTGCAGTAGCGGACACATATGGCTCAGGTAAGACGGCTACAGAGTGTAAGAGCGTGTGTGAGTGTGTATGACATTCAAAACAACACTTTTTCTTCACATTTCCCCTTGTAAAAGGATGTTGAGGTCAGAGCAACGGTTCAGCTGTAGTGAAGTTAGATCCCCTGCAGCAGTAGAAGGTTAAAGGTTCTGCTCAAGATCTCAACAGTGGCTCCTGGGATTTGAACTCTTAACCTTCTGGTCACTAACACAGAGCCTCTGAGGTGTTGATGCACAGAATCTGGAGCAGGTGGTAGATGTATTGACCATTTATATTTGTTACACAGCTTTGTTTAGTGTAGAGATCTGACTGGGAAGACCATGTTTACACTAGGGTGCAAGAAAATCAACTGGTTTCTGCCTGCCTTTAACATGTTTCATTAGTTTCTCCCAGATTATGAAACAAACCCTGCTTCTTCTTGACTTTTGCAGAGGCAAATAATTCTAATTTGGAACATAGTATGTAATGTGATTCCAATGTTTGGCCAACCTCTTGCTTCATGATCATATACATGTTTATTTTTCTTAATACTAACTAATATCAAAAATTATTCATTTTGTTCTATTAAGTTAGCCTGTTTTTGGTTTTGTTTGTTTTATTTTAAAAGTCTGCCCCTGCTGGTTAACGTATGGAAATGCTAGGGAATGTATTGGTGTACGTCTATCCAGTGCAACACTTGGTTGAATCTCCCTTGCGTGTTTTCTCACACTCGTGTGTGTGTGTGTGTGTGTGGTGGGTTTTTTTCTGTTTATTTCAGGTGTGTGCGGTCATTTCAGGTCTGTCAGGGTGTGACGTACCGCCGCTGTCTGCTGCAGGACAGCGTTGCTTCAGTGCCACAGCCTGAGGGTAAGACCTGGTGATCTATCAGAGTTCAGCCCAGTGGCTTCTCTTGGTGCACACGTGCACACACATTTTCTTATACAGACAATGATGTAATTCTAAGATATTTTCCTACACCATCTTGCATGTTATCTGATCAATCTTAGCACATGGTGTTTCATAAGGCAATGATTTGATTCATAAGGCAATGGTTGTAACAGTAACATCACTGAGGCAAATTACCATTGTTTACACATCTGTTTAAAAGAATAATTTTTATTTCTCCAGACCAGATCGTTTACTTATCTTTTGCCGTTAGATCGTGACGTTTATTTACAGACAGGTGGAGGAAAATAATAGCGCTTTCCTCGTGAAAAGTAATAAGTAGGTTAAACATTTGGGTATTAGTATCTATGAGTACCAAAAAACGGTCTTTGTACTTTTTAGCCTGGAAAAAATGGTATAGATGCATCCCGAGTGAGCGCATTATCCACTAGGATCTATTGCAATACTACAGAAGAAACTGTCCTGCAAGACAATTTTGTACATTGGTACACACGTTTTTACCCCAGATGCTTACATCCCAAAATAAATACACGCAGGAATACACTGATTATGCTTTCCGTGCACTCGCACATTTAGCCTGCAGAGTAAAAGGAGCACTAAACAAACACACCCATGCTGACATCAGCTCCCATTAATCATGTATAAACGAATGAAACCCCACCTCTCATACGTGCAGCATGACATTAGCTAATCGAGTCGTCTCAACCGCGCTCGGCGAAACACAATCACGGAAAACTCTGACTCGATTGTCGGGTTATGTTTGAATCATGTTCATCGCCTGCTCTTGGATTTCCATTTCCTCTTTGTATCTCAGATCCCGACTGGGTGAAGAAGATCTTAGAGGGGCCGTGTACGTTCTGCGATTCGCCGCTGCTTTGATGCGCTGGACGAAGAAACTCACCGCAAGTCCTAAAGTTGCTGATACACACCTGAAACCTTAGAAACGCTATAGCACTGTTCGTTTCATTGTTTGTTTGTTTTTAACTCTGATAACCAATGGCTAATGTATACAAGCATTCCAAACGAATTGTGTGTGTTTTTTTTTTTTTTTTTAAAGCACTGGTTTGTTTTGTCTAGCAGTTAGGATTGTTTTGATTCCTTGGTGCTGAGGTCAGTCTTATGTACACAGACAAAATGGCGGGAAAACCCTCTTCCACCTAAGACACCTCAACTTTTTTTTTTTTTTCTCCTCTCCTATCTTCAGAATACTTTCCGTTTGAGCCTATGCTGCTACGTTTCCTTTTTACCACAACTTACTTTCAGCTTCGTCGTGTGGTTCCGCTTTTTAATTGGTTTTTTGGAAAGGTCTTCATCGGAAGTGTCCTCTGTCTTCATGTGAGAACTTTTAACGCGGGCTGCACGAGGAGAGATTAAAGCCTGCGGGAGACACAAATGCGGCGAGAGACAGAGGCAAAAGTGTTTTAAGAGCGTGTTTCGGCGCTTCCCGTGGGATCCGCCTCTAATGAGATACCAGAGTAATGAGGTGCAGATTCCAGCCACAGATGTGATTCTCATTTTAATTAAGAAGAGGCAGGGTTAGAGTGCATATTGTTAAATATAGTTAACCCTCTTTTTATGGGCCACAGGGAAATAAATAGAGTTTGACACAAGATCCGCCTATATATATATATTTACCCTATATTACTACCTCAGGGTCAGTGAGATGAAAAATTGGCGGTCTTGTCCACTCTTGTCTCCTTTAACAGTTACTAATCCCTTACAATGCCCTGCTCTCAATGTCTCTCAGGTCACTAGAGTGTATCACTTGCCCCTAGGGCTTGAAATAAAAAGCGCTTAGATAGATGGAAAAATTTGCCGTGACATCATAAACACTGTTGTTTGTTTCTTGTGGTTTATCAGTCCCTCACAAATGGTCTTTAAAAAAAAAAAAAAAAAAAAAAAAGAGCAATAACATGACAGTCGAGTGACAGGTTGATGCATACAAGCGCTTAAGAAGAGTAAAAACTCAAAGGGAGAACTTGCTATAGCAGCAAAGGTGTCTGTTGTGCGTTGCTGTAAAAAAAAAAAAGACGAAATGTAAAAAATGACAATTTACAGTAAGTGAGGAAAAGATACATTTGTTTGTAATAATACGACTAATAATGTAGTCTTAGGGCAGCTGTTTTAGGGGTTTGGGGTCAGTCAGTCTATGTATGAAGTCTATTATAACACAAAAAAAACCCTACTCTGTACAGCCATGGTGAGCAGAAAAGCATCTCAAAACGCACAAAAAAGAGGCAACGTCTTTCAGGCAAACGAGCCTCTCCTTAACAAGGTGTTTCTTCCTGCAGAGCCATCAAACTTTTGTAAACGATTTGATCACGGATTGTTTTTATAGATAGAGCCAAATATATAGAGGTATATGTTAATTTTTTTAAATCTTGTTATGCAGTCACTCTGTGATCGTCGCACATGCTGTACACTACACATCCGAGTGATAGAGATTACACTAAAAGTTTGTCTTTTGGTGGGACTAAAACCTCACAGTGTGTAATGTTACACGTGATTTGACTTCCTCGTTTGTTATCAACGCGGTTTGTTTGCCCTTTTGGCAGGGGTGTGTGCCATAGCGATAGGTGGAGACCAATAATGCTGAAGAGGTTAGCCGTGTTTTGGTGGAACCTCCTACGTCTTTAATATAATGAGATGTCAGAAAGCGTTTGTACAATAATTTCATCCCCCTCCTCCATCCTTTCTTCGTTCAACACATCAAACACGGGCTTTGTCTGTGCAACATGCAATATTCATAGCCTCCACAGCCGTAGCTGAACTTCTTTAAACAGCCGGTTGGATTCGGTACTTTTTTTAAAGTATGTAATTAACAAGTTATTTGAATTCATGAGAATCTGCTTTGTTGACTCGATATAGAAAGTTCGCTATGAACCGCTTCATTCTGCACGCTATCTTAATTGAGTGATTGTGCCACAAAGGAAGCTATACGGTGGAGTTCAGGCTTCAGTGACATTTCTTCATCTTTCTGCTGCTTGTACACTGCATGTGCTCGTTATCCTTAATTGGCAATATATGTCGTAAATGAAACCTATAAGTTGTGTGTAAATCTATATAATAACCATTTATCCTGCATAAAGTGTATATATAATGTTATACCTCAAATAAAGGCAACATTATTTTGTAAACTGAATTGTATGTTTATTTTGTGGTAAATATGAATGATGTTTTTTAGAATAGTTGGGATTCGTTTTCTTTAACAGCTCTGAAAGGTGTTCCGGCTGTACAGGGATTTTATGGAAAATAAAAATATATAACAGTGGTTCTCAGATGTTTTTTAGATATTTGTTCTCAGATGTTTCTCAGAATTTATAACTAATTTGTTTTTGTTTTTTGAATGTTTCAGGACATTGGTTATGATTATAAATGGATTTAAAAAATGCTAATTTCTTAACTTTTTTTTAAATTGACATTGCTGTGGTGTATGAAAAATAAAACAGTATTAACACTGATAAAACACCGTTTCTTTGGGTTTTTTTGATGACTGTGCTTCGGTGAGTCACACGACCACCTTGTAGTTCATTATATTCCTCTTTTAGTCCTTATGTTATTATATACTGTAATTACACCGAAGATAAAAATCACATGGTACAAAGTTCATATGAGATCATAATATCATTCATCTTCTACCGCTTATCCGAACTACCTCAGGTCACGGGGAGCCTGTGCCCATCTCAGGCGTCATCGGGCATCAAGGCAGGATACACCCTGGACGGAGTGCCAACCCATCGCAGGGCACACACACACACTCTCATTCACTCACACAATCACACTCTAGGGACAATTTTCCAGAGATGCCAATCAACCTACCATGCATGTCTTTGGACCGGGGGAGGAAACCGGAGGAAACCCCCGAGGCATGGGGAGAACATGCAAACTCCACACACACAAGGCGGAGGCGGGAATCGAACCCCGACCCTGGAGGTGTGAGGCGAACGTGCTAACCACTAAGCCACCGTGCCCCCAAGATCATAATATAGATCTTATAAATACTCTGTTTTTGGTAACAACAAATATAACTCAGACTACCACCGTTCCCGCCAAAGCTCACGTAGGCTACTTATCTCTCTGAATTGGCAGGCAGCATGATTGATTGACGGACAAGAAGAGACGACTTGTCCTGATTTTTTGTATTTTGTAGTCCACAAAGATTTTTTTTAAATCTTACTGTATGGGATCTGAGAGATCTCTTGAGTAAGTACTTTATTAATGCTGTCAAAGACTTTATGTACTCATAATGGAGTATAAGGGAAGAAAGAAGTAGATGCTAAAATAGATTCAGTGGACCCTCGGTCTTGTAAGACACACAGTATTCATTTGTAACATAGATTCTCAAATCAGGCTGTTAACATGGTCCTTTAACAGCTACATGGTCCTGCTGGGATGCTGCCAGTGACCCATGACTGGCTGGTGTGTGTGTGTGTGGGTGTGTGTGTGTGTGTGTGTTTGGGGGGATGTCAATAAGCACACTGCTTGTTTGACAGTGTTAAACCACTCAAGAGGAACTAATGTGGACTCACACAAAGGGAACGGACAGGCCTTTTACTGCTATATTAATTAAACCCTCTAGTCAACACCAGACCCACAACCAGAGAGAAGTGTCAAGGGAGTGGGGGTGTGGGGGTGTTGTATATATTATGTACATAGGTCATGCTAATACTTCAACTCAAAATATAAGCAGACACATCAGTGTTTAGGGCACAGATTTAACAGGGAAGTGTTAATGTGCATTGTACGTACAGGCCACCATATAAAAGGGATTCTCTGAGCAGTTCAGGGGTCTTTAAATGATGTTGTTTTTTCAGATGCTCCCTATTTAGGGTCACCACAGTGGATCATATTGTCCGCATATTATATTTGGCACAAGTCCTATGCAGAATGCCCCTCCTGATGCAACCCTCCCATTTTATCCAGGCTTGAGACTGGCATTGAGAGTTAATTCCTCAGTGGCTGGG
Organism: Tachysurus vachellii; assembly: GCF_030014155.1. Taxonomy (NCBI): domain Eukaryota; kingdom Metazoa; phylum Chordata; class Actinopteri; order Siluriformes; family Bagridae; genus Tachysurus; species Tachysurus vachellii. The sequence goes on along the minus strand of NC_083476.1, from coordinate 3,184,362 downwards.
TTAGCGCTCTGACTGGGAAACGAACCCAGGCAATAGCAACGAGAGCACAGGATTCTGCCGCTGGAAAACCAGGGGATTTTTACATGAGCAAAGTGTTCATAAAGATCATAAAGAAAAAGCTCTCAGCCCTTCAATCATGCCACATCTATCTAAAGTAATTCCTCTAAAGCTACACTATACGGCCAAATATCGTGCAGACATCAGATCATCGCACTCCACAGTTGAATAAAATGTCTTTACACTGAAAATTGATCATTTTCTTTCACTGAAACTAAAAGGTACAGTACAGGGCTGTTCCAGCATGACAAAGACCCTAAACACAAAGCAGACGAGTTATGATCGGAGTGGAAGAACTCGAATGTCCTTCACAGAGCCTTGACTCTGACCCATCCCCTCTAAACACTTTTGGGATGAACTGGAAACCTGACTGTACCGCAAACCTTCTTACTCAGCATCAGTACAAACTCTCATTAATACTAATGGATGAATGGGCAAATCCTAAAGCCATGGTGTAACATCTACTGCAGTGCATTCCCAGAAGTGTGGAAATTAAAGCTATTAAACCTATAACAATAAAAGCAGACTTTATGTGGAACAGGATGTACAAATGTGTTCTCAAATCCATCTTTGGCATACTTAGTGAAGATTAACACTTGCATGCAGGTAGAAGAGGAAAAATATATGAAGCTACATGATTGACAAGAAAGCTGAGATGGTTCCTGGTCCTAACATTTGTGTTTTCCCGCTTTTACAAAGCCTGCGTGATGGGCTTGTGGACCAGAGGGGTTCTCTAGTAAAGGTTTGCTGGAATATTATATTAAAAGTAAAAAACAACAACAAAAAAAAAAAAACAGAAACCCAGTAGGGCATGGTATTTTATTTGCCTCTGTTTTCTACAGCAACATTGCAAATTACCTGGAGTATGTTTGTGTGTGTGTGTGTGTGTGTGTGTGTGTTTGTTTTTTGTGGATGGTATTATTTCAGAGCATGAAGAATTTATAATGAGTATTTTTGGTTTTTATATAAAACAAAAAATAATACCGGAAATAACTACTATGCAAAGCGATTAGAATGAATATTTATGAGTCTTGATATGAAATATTCATAAAGTTGGTTTAAAAAAACAAGGAGAGAAAACGGGGGGAAAAGAAATATGAGTGAGAAGTCACTGAGATGGAAGGAGAGATAGAGGGAGGGATTGGGCAACTGTCTTGACTTTGTCGTAAGTGTTTCTGACAAAAATCGAATCAAATATCTGACATCTATTAAGAAAAGCGCCTGCAGTGTCCCTCTACCAGCGGTAGAGTTTTTTAACTTTCCCTTCCTCTTTGCCTGTGGTGATGTTTCTTACATTCACCTGATCCCCCCCTCTCTCTTTCCTTCTTTCTCACCCTCATCTCCGCCTTTCTTTTCTTCTTCCTTCTCCATTCCATCTACCCAAATAAGGAAATTAATGAGGGATAGATTCTTTACCGACTGCCCCCGCAATGTTTACCACTGATGAAATTATAATGCGGCCTCTGCTGTATTATTTATAAGCCAATTAGAGGAAGTGTTACTTGATTTGATGGGGAGCCGACACACAAAGTACATTTAACTAATACAGCGCAAGAGAGTAGCGCCAGGAAAGAGATACGGACGGAGGGGAGGGGAGGGAGACAGGGAGAGGAAGAGGAGGACAGCCGAGCCTGCCGAGTCCTCGGCGTGCTCTAGGATTACGTGCCTAATTGCCCTGCTTTATCTGTCTGTCACGGAGAGCCATGCATATTTCAGTGCTCCCAAACACTTTGATTGTTTGCACTCGTGTTGCGGCTGTAACAAGTAGAGCAGTGGCCAAAGTGGAGTGTAGTTAAAGACTGACAGAGAGCAAGGGAGAGGTGGGAGAAGGAGGAGGCCAGAGGGAGTGAGGGGACGCACAACTTGGACGAGCTGAAATATGATTAGAATGGAAAGAGATGAGAGAAGTTGTTGGGGACTAATGAGTGCAAAACTCTTAGTCGACGCCTCCAATTACAGCAACAGGCGCAAGAATGACTCCTTTGAGAGTGGACTTGAGGAAATACAAAAGGAAAGTGGGCTGAACAAACGAGAGGTACAAAAAAAAAAAATCCAGGACAAAAATTTAACAAGTTTACAACCAGGAGCAACAGTTACTCAAAGGAGACTGACACATGAAAGGTTCCTGTAACTAATAATTATTTGTGCACAGCGTTACAAAAAAGTTCTAGGTCATTTTTGTTTAACAAACAAAATCGATGGAACCATAAAACGAATTCAGATAGAACTGACAATATGTTTTAGAGATACAAAAAAATGGCACACTGTTTTTGTGTGTTTTTTTCCTAAAAGGTTAAAAAGACCACCTGTAGCTGTACGTGATCTGATATAAAGCTTGATAGACAAACAAGGACCACTTTCGTTACCATAAACATGATGTTTACCTGCTGTGCAATATATTTTTCAGCAGTAACGTATGGCTTTGGTGGTTTAAGTTAAGCTACACTCTTAAAAATAAAAGTTCCAGGAAGAACCAAAAAGCGGTTTTGCTCAGCGATTAGTAGAAGAACCATTTTTTGCTTCCTCAAAGAACCTTTCAGTAAATGGTTCTTAAAAGAACATTTTTTTTTATAGTCTAAAGAACTTTTTTCACTACAAAGAACCTTTTGTGAAATGGAAACGGTTTCATGGATGTTCAAGGTTCTTCATAGAAGCACACATTCTAACTAAGAACCTCTTAAGAACCTTTATTTTTAAACGTGTAGAAGTTTGTTTATTTTTCAGAAAATAGAACCAACTTTGTTGAAAGATTTTGCAAGTACAAACAGGCTAAATAGGCCAAGTAACTTCACAAGAGGGATTTAGATAGATAAATAAATAAACAGAAAACAATCCAGTTAACATCTCTAGCTGAGACCAGAATAAACCCTGTCTGGTTTAAGCCTTTGTGTTTTAATCTGAATACAGACACTGAGCACTATGCATAGCTACAGATGTTGATAGTGTCACTGTTTTAGACCTTTAATAGGGTGCAGGTTTGTTTTTTTTATGATTGGCAGATTGTTTTAAAGATGCATTACTTTTACTGGGTACATCAAACTTCATAAATGTACAAACACACCCCCCCTCCCCCCCTCCCCTCCACCCCCCAGTGAGAAATTGTGCACCAAAATGCATAGGTTATGACCCTATTTTCTAAAAGTGTGTGGCATGAGTTGTTTCAAATGGTTCTAATCTTCAGGACCCGTTTTTTTGACCCAGTTTATTGAATTGTATTGTATTGTATTGAAAGCATAGAGCTGTAGAGGAGACCGGACACAGCCTTCATCCTCCATCCTCTCCACGATCTGCTTTTGAAAGCCGATCAGACACTTATGCAAAGAAGCGAAATTGGAGCAAAGGCATCTTCAATTATCTGATGAGGCATGTTTATCGGGCCGGGTTTCTCTTTCCTTTTTTCTGCTCCAGGATCAAATAGCGGCTCTTTACATAACAAAAGAGCTTCCTGCCTGACCCGCTTCACTGAGCCAACCTTCAGGCTCTTCCTAAAACAACGATTGATGGGTTTTTTGTTACTAAAAACACTAAACTGAATTAAGAACATAACCTATCACACTGAAGTCAAGCTTATTACACTGTAAAACTTCAATAACATCAATTTATTTCACAAAATCTATGTGCTCCATCATCACCTGTTTTATTTATTAATCGCTTTTAAAGCCTGTGTAACAGGATAGCTGTTAATTAATATAGCTGTCAGGTAAAAGGCTGCTGTTGGACCATCACCGATCCATCAGTAACATTAGCTCGGGCCTTCCGCTCATACAAGGCCGCAAAACCCTATGCCTGCTGCTCAATTAAGCTAATGCTATGTAAATGAGGTCTCCAGCCATTAGCTCCCACTTCGGGCCCCGTTAATGGCATAATTGGGCCAATCCAAAGGGCAATTAATATGGCAGTACTCGACTCACCTTCTCTCATCTGTAAATATGCTCAAGTTTTTGCAGGGTTACAGATCAGCGGCAAAGACGCCGAGGATCACCTGACCCAGAGGTGGAAGTTCTTGACTTGACTGTAAACTGAAATTCAGCATGACGTGCTTCTAAACAAATTGTTAAAAGAAAAAGTAGATTAAAACCAGTATGTATTTCTTACAGCAAAATACAATAAGTACAAAGGATATATCCGGGACAAGCTGAAGAAAGTCCAAGAGATGGACCTTTTCTCAAACGGGTTCTTGAAACTCTGTTTGAACTTTTAAGGATTTTTTTTTTACTTATAATATAATATAGAATATAATAATATGCATATAAATGGCATCTGGTTAAATTATAGCTGTTTCTTTACCTTTGGCTTTTGTGTTTCTTTACCTTTGTCTTTGGCGTTTTTTTTTTTTTAAACTGCCACATGCAACAGCAAGTTTTAAGGTGATTTTAATTTCACTGTTTTTTAGCCGTAATTATTATTCTGCTGAAGATTCCAATAAACTTCGGCAGGCCGAATGCTTTGGAAAGCTCTTTTCATCCTTCTCAGCGCAATGTCTCTAAGGGAATTTTAGTAGTCAAGCCTCTCTAAATCTTCCTGTTTCTACAACACTGAGTCGATAAAAATAAATATCCTTCGTTGCACTCTTCTCTCCTCTACTGGCCACCCAAACATCCTCAGGCAATCTTTAATATAATCCCTGTTTCTTTTGCTTTTAAATGGCTCAGATCCCAGGTGCTGTTTAGACAGGGGGAGGAAAAACTAATGTTAACATATGCTACGAGTGCCAAGAGCCAAGGCCTGGCATCGACCAGCGCAGTGTGTGATTAGGCTAGTGAAGCTAAGCCAATCCCAGACACCGATCGAAGTCGTGCACCTTCCATATGGACGCGGCCCTGCTCACAGCAGCCACATCCAGCTGCCTCCATTGATTTTTTCCTCAATTATATAATGGTAGCTCTCTGTCCCGGATTTGAGCTAGATCACACATATTGGAGAGACGGAGACTCCAAAATCAGCTGTTTTTTTTTTTTTTGTTTTTTTTTTGGCTTAATAGGATTTTTATTGGTAATGGTTTAACAGTCTCTCTAGAGGTTTCTCGCTCTTGTCTTCACGTCGCCGTGTGCAGGATTCTGTGACGGTACACGCTTCTTAAATTCCATTTGCCGTCAAAGCAGCAACCCAGCCGGTGTTTGTTATCTTTTCCAAAGGCAGCAAAAGAAACTCAAAATTTACAGTCAGACAAAAAAAGACCATCCTGACTCACAGCTCTGACTTTGAAGAGCAATATTGTCTTTTGGATATTGACTTCAGGTGTTGGTTGTCTGGGTGAGACTTCCCCAGACATTTGAGTGTCTCACAGGCGATTTGAAGCACTGCAACTGAATATGGGCAGAAGAGGCTGCGTTGTATACATGTGACCTTTTCTGGGACTGTAAACTGAGTCCAGGTTGAGTTCCTAATCAGGACAGGGCCCGATCAGTGGAAAGACATCTAGTCGGATCTAGTCTTCTGTACCTATAGCTACTTATACGCAAATATCAACTGGATTAATAATAATCGAAACATCCCAGGAAAAAAACTAGACGAAGATTTAATGGTCATTTACTCAATGGTGTTGAGTAAATGACCATTAAAAGCTGGAAAAAATAATTCCAGCTGTTGTGTAATGCTATTTATTGGTCATTGGATGACGGTGGTGCTATTTAGCTTGTGTTTGAACAATGAATCTTAGAAAATGTGTATAACTGTAAACATAACCTATATTCACTTTTTTATGAAGGAGGTTTTGTTTAATGGAAAGTAACAGGTTAGATTTTTTCTATTGAGTGAGAATGTGGTTAATTAGCATCCTTGCTAATAGGATGGGGACATTAAGGAGACTAATGTGGGGAAAAATCCATAATTTAGGCAATATTTTCAAAGTCAGTCAATATCACTGAAAAAAAAAACAACTCATAAGAGCACTTTAAAACAGTACACAAAATATTCATAAAAATGACTGTTGTCATTGCCTTTCATGTTAAATATCTAATCTAGATGTTAACTATAGCCTATATGTAACACTCAAAATAATGTGTAGGTGTCTTTGCTTGCTAGCTATGTAGCAAGAAACACGTACGATTGAACATGAGCTAGTTAGCTAGCAACTGAATCTGAAGCCCACAGTATTTGAAGTATTATCCTGATCGCTACATTTACCCAAGCGAATCAATCCAACAGCAGCGTTGCTTTCCTCAAGTCATTGTGCTTTGTACTCTTTCCACAGTAACAGTTCTGAGACCCAACACTATCAGATAAAAGATCCCCCTTAACAAACAAGCCCTGGGGCAAAAAACTCCAACCCGAAGTTAATGCAAACCGGGTTCACAGGCACAATGACCAACACGGTCAGTTCACGCACACAGTCTCGACCTCATTTCTCCTCTCATCTCCACTCATCAGCCAAAGCAGTGTCATTATCAGTGCCTGCCATCAGACACCCTGCTGGCCACAAGACGCCTGATGGACAACAGGAGCGGAGGAGAGGAGCAGAGCAGGAGCGGCTCACGCTGTAACAGGAGAAGTGATGTTAATCTAGCAGATCGCGGGGCATTTGGGGGATAATTGTAGCGCTACACAGCTAGAGTGATGATGCCACAGATCTAGAGGAGATAAGCCCAAGATTTGTGATGACTACTTCTCTGTCAACCCTCATTTTTATTTCTTCCAGGGGTCATATGAATATTCCCTGGCACGCCTAAGCCCACGGCAGCGTGGGGCAGTGGGGAAGGATCCGCAGCGTAGCTTTAGCTCAAGTAATGAGGCCTAATCCCCTGCTGACTGGGTCCTGTTTAAACAGCTCCTGCCTGAGCCACCCAGTAATCGAATAATTAACCTCGATGCCCTCTCCTGCCTACCTGCTCTTCCACGAACACGCCAACTACCCTGCCTCCAACCTCCGAAGTACAGAGGGAGGATCGATAAATAGAAGATGTCAAAACAGTCAATGGAATTTCGTTAGAGGGTAAATGGGAATAGAACAAGAACCATTGTGGAAATGAGCAAAACATTTTAGAGCAGTCCTGCCCTTGGTTTTCAAAATGGCACAATAAGCATCAATTACAGGCACCTCCCTAGAACTCTGGTGAGGATGTGATGAGTATATCCGCAATAGACAAGCGGAACATTATTTATGTCTCCGCTAACGCTGAATTACATGCACAAGAAGTAATGTTCTGCACTGGGTGAATTATTGAACTTGTACTGTATTATGCAGGCTTAATGGAAAAGGACATGGACCACGGTGCACTGGAACAACTGTTAACAACGTCTGCGCTGTTGTAACACCGTGTAACCACTGAACTGAACGCGTCCATTCCAAAAGACAGGTGGTGTTTGGTACTTCAGCCCATATTCCAAGTTCTGCTCCAATCCAATAGAGCTGTGAAGTCTGCTGAAAGATAAAGAATAAAACACAGCGGCCCATGCTGTTATAAGGACTGGAGAGATGGAGTTTCTGTTACCATCCGGATATTAATTATTTTTAAATATCTTACTTTATTACGGAAAGACATCGTTTTCACCCGTTTAGAATATTAGATACGTCTAATGTTGTGGAATGTCTGTGAAACCAGATCTGACCGTAGTTTATGTGTAATGCGCTCGTTCTAATGTGTTAGCGTTTCTGTAATAAAATCTAAAGCTAATATTAATTCAACAGATTAAAATACAAAAACAAAAGCATGTAATGATAACGTCGATACGGTGAAGTTTTCTGTAAGGAGATAAAGAGATTAGACAAAAAAAACAAAAGTGCCTGCTTATAGCTGCTGTAACGTAAGTGTTAACAAAAACCAACAGTTTTGCAGAATTTCTGAAACATTAAGCGCAACTATAAATGGTTAAAACTACAAAATGTTGTTTGTTAATAAATTAACATATAATGGTGCTTGTAATGGGGGGGCATGGTGGCTTAGTGGTTAGCACGTTCACCTCACACCTCCAGGGTTGGGGGTTCGATTCCCGCCTCCACCTTGTGTGTGTGGAGTTCGGTTCCGGTTTCCTCCCCCGGACTCCGGTTTCCTCCCCCGGTCCAAAGACATGCATGGTAGGTTGATTGGCATCTCTGGAAAAAATTGTCCGTAGTGTGTGATTGCGTGAGTGAATGAGAGTGTGTGTGTGCCCTGTGATGGGTTGGCACCCCATCCAGGGTGTATCCTGCCTTGATGCCCGATGACACGTGAGATAGGCACAGGCTCCCCGTGACCCGAGGTAGTTCAGATAAGCGGTAGAAAATGAGTGAGAGTGAGTGAGTAGTGCTTGTAAAGAGGATTATTTCACATGGGGATGTGCTGTAAAAGGAAAATGTTTAAAAAAATAATCGTGGTGGTAACAGTAACCTGCTGTCACGCATGACGCGTCATAAAATATTCGAAACCGCATTGTGTTTCATTTGTTATACATTGGAAAAGAAGGTGCTTGTAGACAGAAAGTGTCTCTTAGTGGAATCTGAACGGAATCTCGACCTTTCACCCATTTAAATTTTGGAACTAACCAGACTTTAACATTGTATGCGATTGAGAAATGTGCAAAAGACTGACATAAGCTGCTATTTCAGCTCAAGAAAGCCTGAAGCAATTTACTAACCACGGTTAGAATTTATTCCCTTTTTTCAGCATACAGGTTTAAAAACAGTAATCCTGACGTGTTTTGCTCGGGGTGCATGAGCCAGATTGACTACGACACTTAAAACACACAGCCTCCAAACATATATCTTTTCGTTTCCTGCTACAGGCCAATCAGTTCAGACGGAGACGGCCTTGTACAGTAGCAATGTACTGATCTGATCTTCAGTGCATCACACGCGCCACTTTTCCTGTGTGATTGCGTGCATCGCTAACACGGAAACGCGATCAAAAAGCACACAGAAGAAGCGATCAACACGTGCTGAATCGTCTCATTGTCTTCCTCTTCCTCAGAAAGACAGAGAGGAGAACAGTGTGTGTGTGTGCGTGTGTGTGTGTGTTTGAGACATCAGCCGGCACCCATTAGGCCTAGATGAAATGCTGTCATACGTGGCGAGGTGAATGGTTTGTGTCATTAAGCAGCAAAAGCAAACAGCGCAAGGCGTTCTGAGACGCCGGCGTACGGTTCTGACAGAGGAACAGGAAGATTAAGGCACGTTCAGAGTCTCTCGTCTGTCAGAACTTCAAAGCCGGCGCAGGCGTTTCTTGTTTCCGCAGGTGCAGCAGCCAAATCGCACAAGCTCGGCTGCCTCTGAGGCTGTCAGGGCCCACCTGACACCCCCTTCATCAGGTGCGCAGCGCTTTAATGCCAACAGAGATAAATAAATCAACATTCACTGCTGAGCTCCAATATCGCCATCTACCTGGGAAGGATGTTATAGGAAAAGCTCTTGAGGCTCATCACAAGAGATTCAGGACTATCGTTTAGGGCTAGACGTTCTAAATCCTAACCAGAAATGGAATTAATAAACATTGATCATTAATCATGATCAGACTGCACCTTACGTGAAAAAAACATATTTGTAGAAACTTAACTTGGATAAAATTGAGCTGCTGATGCAAGTTTTCTTTCTTTTAGGTGAGCATGTGGAGGCAGACAGGAGGAAATAGAAAGCAAAGAAGGAGATAAATGAGATATGACAGGATGACACAGCAGACAGACCAGCGGCGGCCTGTTCAGACTGATTTCCTTTCTTCACACACACCCACCCACCCACACACACACACACACTCATACATACACACATATACAGAATGTGTTGTACAGAATAAAATACTGGAGACTGCATTTTAGGTTTCAAATGAAAAAAAAACTCAAATGACAAATAGGATGGGAGGCTTGAAAATGAAACAACGTGCAACATCATGAACTCCGTTAAGTCTCTCGCTCTGCTGAAGGTGAACAGACAACAGACGCAACTCTGAATATTTCAGCTCTATTGATTCTCTCTTGATTTTTTTTTTTTTTATTCATTTCAGACACGCCGTGTGCAGAGGAAGACGGAAAGCTGTTTAGATTTGAAGCCGTATTCTGCATTTGTTAGATTTTGCTTGAACGGCTGCCTCGAGCAATGAGACCCGTCACTTTCAGAATGCTAAAGCAGCCAAATTCAGCTTTTAGAAGCAGCGTGAATGGATTCTGATGAAAACGTTGAAAAGAGTCGCGGCTATAGATTCATGAGCATAAAAAGAGCAAAAGAAAAATGTATCGACGAGGACAGATCAGAAAAATAAAGAAGGGGGGGGGGGGTGCACAGGAGAAGGAGAGAAAAAGAAAAATTCATTTGTTTCCGATAAGGAAAGTGTGGCAGACCCAGGGGGTCCCTGTAACTTGTGAAAAATTAAAAGAGATGGATTCAAACTGTCCAATTTCCACATCAAACAAACCTTGGCTCTTTCCTCCTGGAGAGATCGCATTGCAACTGCGCAACCACAAAATCCAACAAAGATACCCCCCCATGCTCATCCTCATCCTCATCCTCTCCCTCACTCCTTACAACCAAAAGCTTTTTTTTTTTTAACTCTCACACTATCCACTATTTCCTTAATAATCCCACTCTCTAATTCCCTTAAGCACTGTACTGGTTACACTATCCAGTGTCTCTCCCCTGTCTAATTATACCCTTGTGAGTCTATTAATCAACTTGTGAATTATTTACGAAGGAGAGATCTTCTGCCTGTAACTGGCTTTGACATGGAGAGAGGGGGAGAACCAGAGCAGGAAGGTAAAGACAAGACTGGTGGGGAAGGGTGTGAGACGACCAAAGATTGAGGGAGAGAAAGAAATATGGGACGAGGGTCTGCACGTCCTGGCAAGTCCCAGGGGACTGAAAAGCTGCAGAGACGAGACGAGACAGACCTCAGTCAAAACACACCGTGTTTACTTCTTTTTTATGACAAACATTAATTCATGAATATATGTAGCAATATAGTGAGGAGTAAAAAAAAAGTACGGGAGGGAGTATTAAAGAAAGATAGTGAGAGAGAGAAACAGAACAGAGAGAGAGAGAGAGATAAGAAGATAGAAGGAAAATGAAATTCCTATTACAGCGTGGAATTTACAGCTTACGTTTGAGACACGTCCGACTCGCTGTGCTGGCATCGTGTCGGTAGTTAAGAGGAGCTTTTACAGCCGTGGGCTGCTTGTAAATAGTGTGCAGAGAAATCTTAATGACTCACGTCACCACCAGGATGTCAGGCCTGTAAGAATATCTTTAAAGTAAGGTCATTATTATTTTTTAAAATGCTGAGAAAGCTCTGTTGGCTCCAAACAGCATCACTGACACAATCTTAATGAACAAGGTGGATAGATTTCAGGGAGTGTGTAGTGTAATGTGTGTCTGTTTGCTAGGTGTTGTGTCCCTGGTGTATTCTGCTATATAACTAACATTTAATAGGTAATATGTCGTGCTACTGTATATGTAGTATTCCCGCAGCACAGCTTTCTTGCAGCTCTCAGTCTTTGGAAAGACTTCAAACATGATACCATACAATCAGGGTGCTTTTTGCTCCTCCTTCAAAAATTCCACCTGCTTTTTACACTTTCCTTGCGTCATTATAATACGACCTAAAAGCCATGCCAGTGTGTATTTATATATATATCTTAACGCCTGAATAAAGACACCCTGGACAACCTCACATTATACTTTATATAGACCGAGCTAGCATTAAAGTGAAATCTTCATAATAAAAGTACTACCTTCTTTTTAAAATGATGGATTTATTACAAGAGGGATATTTTATTCCTGGCTAAATCATACTACCAGGATAATATTGTAAATGTAATTCAAATGTGAAGCTATCATAAAAAAAAAGAAAGATAAGATCGATTTCAGGACGTGACGTCTTTACATTAAAGATATCTTTGTATGAATTTTATCTTAATAACAATGTGAGCATTGCTTAAAAAAGCCCACCTTAGAAGCAGTCATAGATCTGCTATGGAGATCATCAGAAGTATCTGTTCCTACTATTACCACAAAACAGGGTAATAGATGTACAGAGGTGATTATTTTCCTGCAACACGGACAATCATCCTGTTCGAGATTGTTCCTTCGTTCCATTGATAGAACAACAATTTTGCCAACCTTTTTATATTAATTGGAGAACGGCACGTCAGAGTATGTTTTAATTAATTTGTAGGAAACAAGTATTTGTGAAAAAGTTAGTCATTCTTATCAATGGCATTATGCATATATTATAAACATAATGTATACCTAATGTAATATATAATATAATATTACATTAGGTATACATTATAAACATAATAGAATAGAATAGAATAGAATAGAATAGAATAGAAATACTTCTGGAAAGTTTTCTAGAAACATACAGCCACACACCCTCTTTCCAGTCAGAATCGAGAATTCAGAGGCTTCTTGTTAGAAAATAACAAATATTAAACTGTTTACATCGATTTGAAAATTACTCAAAAACAAATTTACGCAGAAAAAAAAAAATCCATTCTTGTCAGGCTTCCGGCTCTCAGAGGAGGGTGTGGAAATGAGCGGGCTATTTGCATATAAACACTGCACCAGGGATTGTCATCTGTGGTGCACATGACGCAGTGAGAGCCGGAGCGAGAGACGATTTTCATGTGCAAATTCCATCTGCACATACAGTGCACATTATTATTTCATCAGCACCCCCTGTCAGTCTGTATGTCCCACAATCCCACATTCCCAGGTCTCTGTGGACAGCTCTGAACCCCTTCCTTCTCCATTTTCATCATGTACATTACATTTATATTTATTCAATTCGCCTTTTTTTTTTGTTTTTTCTTAGAAGTGAGGGGGTACACTAGCAATGCGTCGAGCTGTTTGAGTATTTGACAGTCGGACTGCGAGTGCTTCAGAAGGAGTAAGCGTCGATCAACTAACCGGTAGCAAGAACAGCAAGGAACAGCTATTAAACATAATATATAAACATGTCCTGGTGAACAGAAACGGTACAAACACAACTGCAAAGCATACAAACGATGCTGAGGTACATATTTTGTAGAAATTCTACCTTATAACAGACAATACATTAAAGGTAGGTAAACTTTCTCATCAGAAGTCACATAATTAGTTAAATGGAAACTCAACACTGCTTAGCACCATCCAGTGAACAGTGAATCATGGTGGGGGTGCACTGACTTGAGTATTATTATTATTATTATTATTATTATTATTATTATTATTATTATTATTATTATTATTAGGGGGGCACCTCCAGGGTTGGGGGTTCGATTCCCGCCTCCGCCTTGTGTGTGTGGAGTTTGCATGTTCTCCCCGTGCCTCGGGGTTTCCTCCGGGTACTCCGGTTTCCTCCCCCGGTCCAAAGACATGCATGGTAGGTTGATTGGCATCTCTGGAAAATTGTCCATAGTGTGTGATTGGGTGAGTGAATGAGAGTGTGTGTGCCCTGCGATGGGTTGGCACGCCGTCCAGGGTGTATCCTGCCTTGATGCCCGATGACGCCTGAGATAGGCACAGGCTCCCCGTGACCCGAGGTAGTTCGGATAAGCGGTAGAAAATGAATGAATGAATGAATTATTATTATTAGCCTCTTGGTTGCTTTTCTGACTAATCCATGGTCACTGGTGGACATACTTTTCTAGACAAGTTGGAGTTTTGAGTTTTTTTCATTTGTGGGGTAATGAAGGATGTAATTTGCTAAGAGAGATGTTCAAAGTTGGGCCAACTATTTTGCTAACCAATATACTGTATATAACCATACTGATTGGAACTTTTTTGGAGTCTCGTCATCCGGCGTGCAATCTGCTGGGGATTGATCTGCATGGACAGCCTGTGACTCACGGGATTGCTGTGGATGGGGCTACCTGAAGACTATCACGTCGTCTTTGAAGACTTTGGCGGGAAAGAATTAGTGTAGGGGTCTGTGGTGAACTTGGAAATTGTGCTGACCTGTTAGTTCCTCAGGAGCTCTTGGTTGCTTAATACTACTCAACTGCAAACTGTTTGTAGAAAGGACATTATTTACATTTACATTGTTTACTGTCCAGTGTCAACAAAATGAGGATGAAGTTGCCTTCCTCATTTCATCTCAGGGAGTTTTTCCTTTCCTTTGCCACCGTAACCTCCACAACCTTGCTCGTTAAGGATAGATATTAGAGATAAATAGTAAATTAATTTTAATTTTTAATTTTAATGCTTTGAGACAATGGGATTTATTAAAAGGCCTTTACAAATAATTTGAATTCAATTTATTATGTACATTGAGGAATTGTGGCAATAGATTTATTTATTCTAAGATCACTCACTCTCTCACTCATTCATTTTCTACCGCTTATCCTAACTACCTCGGGTCACGGGGAGCCTGTGCCTATCTCAGGCGTCATCGGGCATCAAGGCAGGATACACCCTGGATGGAATGCCAACCCATCACAGGGCACACACACACACTCTCATTCACTCACACACTACGGACAATTTTCCAGAGATGCCAATCAACCTACCATGCATGTCTTTGGACTGGGGGAGGAAACCGGAGTACCCGGAGGAAACCCCCGAGGCACGGGGAAAACATGCAAACTCCACACACACAAGGCGGAGGCGGGAATCGAACCCCCATCCCTGGAGGTGTGAGGCGAATGTGCTAACCACTAAGCCACCGTGTACCCCCTTCTAAGATCACATGACACATTAATTTCAGTCAAAGTCAACTCTTTTCAACTGATCATGCACCAGAACTAACAGAGGTAAATCCTTACATATTTGTAAATATCAATGCAAACTATATTGATTTCTCTCTGACTCCAATATTATTCATTTAAGTTCATGACATATAATCCCAATCAAATCCAATATCCAAGACCTGGCTAGTTTCTCATCCAGAATAGCTTTTCAGCTCTCGACTCAGAAGGCAAAATTTTATTACAAGAAAGTAGGTGGAGTCTTTCAAGTCGACTATTTTTTCAGCTGTCTGCCCAGCAAAGGAGTTCAAATTAATTTTCATACTTATTCTGAAAATGGGGTGTACAGCTAGCCAATCACATGAAAGAACTGTACTGCTATCGAGACCTGCTAGCCGTGTTTTCCATGCAGATTGCTTTAGCTGGCAGAGTAAAGCCTCGCTGGCTTTCAAATTCAGATCAGACATTATGACCAATTAGCCAGGCTGGAGCTCTTGAGACTTTAATGCTATGCTATGCTATGCTATGCTCTTAAGACAGGACATTCCTGCTCGACAACACTTATTATCTACCCACTTATTTAAGAAGGACAAGACCGATATTAGCCCTCAAAATCCCCAACAAAGCCATACAACGCAACCATCCAAGCTCCAGTAAATGCGCAGAGCAAAACACCCTCATTAGCAGAGAAACTGTTGGGCCAGTTAGAACAAAGGGGCGCTGATAAAAGTGAATACATGCATGAATATATTCAACCCTAACACAAGCTTTTTCGCCAGCTGTGAATATGAGGTGCATGAGTTTCGAGTGTAAGCAGCTTTCAAATTGATTTGTCACGTTCGCACTGAGCGCCTTCATCCGGAGAAGTTTATCTAAACTGCCATCTGCAATTTCCCCATCTGGCATGCTAAGTAACGATCCAGTATACGAAGGCCCAAAGCACAAACCGTGACATGACAGAAAGCTCAGGTGGGAGAGACGACTCTGCACCTCTGAGCACTTTATCTCATTTGCTTAGGTAACATGGCAGAAGAAAACATTTCCTTACAAGCCAAGGAAGGGTTCTCAAATGTAGTCTGACACACATAATATCATAACTGCTCAGGTACAGAAAGCAGTTATCTTTCCTCTTTGTGTCGCTTCTACATACCTCTGCTCTGGGAGATGAAGGTTTGGGTTTCAGCATTTGAGAAGTACTTTATGGTCCACAGCGTTAACTTACGAGCATTTCTGTAAGTTGCATTATTATTGTTCCATATCAAATAATAAAGACATCTTTGATGCATTAAGATGGGGGGGAACGGTGGCTTGGTGGTTAGCACGTTCGCCTCACACCTCCAGGGTTGGGGGTTCGATTCCTGCCTCCCCCGGTCCAAAGACATGCATGGTAGGTTGATTGGCATCTCTGGAAAATTGTCTGTAGTGTGTGATTGCGTGAGTGAATGAGAGTGTGTGTGCCCTGCAATGGGTTGGCACTCCGTCCAGGGTGTATCCTGCCTTGATGCCTGATGACGCCTGAGATAGGCACAGGCTCCCCGTGACCCGAGGTAGTTCGGATAAGCGGTAGAAAATGAATGAATGAATGAATGATGCATTAAGTAATAGCAATATAGGGCAGAATTCAGAGTCATCAACTTATTTTGATCAATGCTACACCAAGTCTACATGCTCCAATATCAGGCCAATATCATTCCATAGTTCAAATGCCCCATAAATAAATTTTGTTGTATTTAGAAGCAGGAGGAACTGTGGTATAAATCTTTATAATACACTGTTGGGTCTCAGTGGAGTACAGAAAGTATTTGCAAAGTTAAAACAAACAAACAAAAAAAAACAGTGCAAACCAGCTCTTAGCTTGCAGCTTTGACTAAAATTTGCTGACTGTTTAGTGGCGACTAATCTCTGTCTGCAAAAGGGCAAAGCTCTCAGGAAAACTCCATGCTGCTCCACTTCACAAAGTTTTTAGACCAAAGAGCAGCATCAAAACCTCATTCTGTTCTCATACTTTTACGAGAACAAATTTGTAAACTATTCGTAAAATTCTGAAGATGATGTTTACGGTCAGAGGTGAATTTTATCGTTTGATGATAAAATACAAATTTTAGCAGCGTTCCCTCACTGAGATAAGGAGGAAACATTGATTGTGTAGTTTTTACTGTTTCTTTACCTTCTCAACCCAGTAACAGGCTCACAAGAAAAATGCACTTATAAAACACAGGGTTTTGTACAAGCAGCCTCGTGTGTTTAACATGGTAAGCAGGGACACGGGGTGCAGATACAGAATCCATCATGAGTCTCTCTCTCTCTCTCTCTCTCTCTCAGCTCCAGGGGAGTATTTGTTCATAGCACGAGCTGCTCAGTAAAGTCAACAGCTGTTTCCAGTCAGCCTCCACTACAACGCTGCCATTCTTCACAGTGATGTGCTTCGCCTTTTAATGTATTGCCATTAACCATGGCCTAATTAGAACTAATGACTGTCTCATTAAACACTCTCGGTAGCTAACCGCTTCATTGAACCACAAGCGGTGAGCTGACTTAAGGAGGCTAACACACCATTCGTATATATATATATTCGCCTGAAGGAAGGCCGAGACCGAGAAATGTGCTGACTTTCTAATCAAACTGAATTTTTAATTAGAGGTAATCAATATTCAAGGAGATGACTTTATCATGGTTAATATTCCTATCAAGAATCATGAATAGTTAACATATGAAAAACATCCACTTCTTTGATTTTTTTAAGTCCCTTACTGCCTCATAGCAATCAGGCAAATCAGAAAGGATTAATTATTAATTAACTCATACTGCGGTTCTACAATTGAACCGCAGCCTATTGTTCGCTCGGCTGGACACCAGACGTTGAAACCTACTTCACATGCAGCGTCCATCCCACCCTCCGGGTTTCATTTAGATCAAAAAGAAGCTCAAACAGACAGAATCAGAAAGCGTTCACAGTCTCGCACCCATCCTGCCTTCCTCACCTCCTCTATGTGAAAGCAACTAGCTGAGGAACTCGTTCCAAATGCTGATAGACATACACGAAGCTAGTGAAAAGAGAATGCAAGCAGAAAAAGGTGGAGAAGAGGTGAAAGTATGTCTCGCAACTTCCTCAAATTAAAAAAAGGAAATCATTCACTGTGTGAGTAAAAAAAAATCACACCAAAGCCGGTTTAAATGATTACATGCCACGCTATATGATGATTCAGTGATCCCAGTAAAATCTTAGCTGAATTTTATAATAAAGATGTGATAGGACATGTTCTCCATGACAGATTATATGAAGAAAATGAACATCCACTAATATAAACCTGAAATTAGGAAATTATATCAAGCAGTCAATAGGGGATTGACAAAAGGCTACTCAGAAAAATTTTGAACTCAGAAAGAAACAAAAGAATTCTCACTCACTCATTTTCTACCGCTTATCCGAACTATCTCAGGTCACGGGGAGCCTGTGCCTATCTCAGGCGTCATCGGACATCAAGGCAGGATACATCCTGGACGGAGTGCCAACCCATCACAGGGCGCACACACACACACTCTCATTCACTCACGCACTACGGACAATTTTCCAGAGATGCCAATCAACCTACCATGCATGTCTTTGGACCGGGGGAGGAAACCGGAGTACCCGGAGGAAACTCCCGAGGCACGGGGAGAACATGCAAACTCCACACACACACAAGGCGGAGGCGGGAATCGGACCCCCAACCCTGGAGGTGTGAGGCGAACGTGCTAACCACTAAGCCACCGTGCCCCCCTAAACAAAAGAATTATTCTGGGCAATTTTTGATAGCAAAATATAAAAACAACGTACTAAATATGCAATGTCAAAATACATTATATACAGAAAACTGTTTTGGTCTTGATTTGATTTGATTTTGATCAAGAACCCATATTTTGGCTTTCTATTGGTTTCTAGAATGTAAAGCGTTCCTTGATGGCATTTTGTTTCCAATAACTTTCTATCACAATAAAAAGTGTTTTAATTAATGACTCTACAATTGTCTGATCTGTCCGGTGGTGTCTTCAAGATAACTGAGGCTTTGTCTTTATGTTAATAGATCTTGACATGAACTGATTCTTGGACTTTTAGGGATATTACTGTAAGGATAAAACAATTAGATTTATGATATCCTGAACTTCGGATAAGCGGTAGAAATGAATGAATGAATACACTGAACTTTTCCATGATTTGAAATTCAATCAAGAATGATCAGAACGTATGAATGAGAAAATGTTTTCTGGAAGCCAAAATTTTGTCTAGTACAATACACATTAACAAACTGAATGCTGCCACAGAACAGCACATGACATGATAAGGGCCTGAGGGGTCCCTGAAATAAATGTAGAATAAACTTAACCCTCAGTCTTCCATCCCGAATGAGGTAAGATGTATGCGGAGTGTGGAGGTGAAACAGTGATGGCAGGCCAGACTCTAATAGAGGAGGAGGAGTGGAGGATTTGCTCTCCTGGAGGTGAGCAGCAGGAGGGAGCCATGGCCTGTGGTCTTGCCTTGGGCTGGCCCGAGCAGCACTCAGCTGGGCTGACAGACAGAGGATTGGGGGCAGGCTTGTGTCTCTACACGGCTGTTCTTCCACATGGCTGTGTTGGGAGTGTTGTTTCGTGGAAAACACTCTTAACAAGGCTCTGAAAAGTTTTGCTTCAGGACCTTACTAGGGCTCGTGAATTACACGATAGTCTTAACCAAGATGCTTCTAATATCATTAAAATCTCATTTAATCAATATTGGTAGCGTTAGAACATATAACAAGACTCACCTACTTAATAGTGGCCAATTGCAAGCAAAGACATCTTACAAAGTTCTGGGATATTTCTGGGATGAATCTGACTGCTGCTATTCAGATTGTCTAATTGTCACCAATATGAGGAGTGACATGAGGCAAAATGTATTTAATTTAATTCAAATGTATTTGTATAGTGCTTTTAACAATGGACATACGTAGATGGAAAGCAAAGAAACCTTGAGAGAAACCAGACTTAAAAAGTGAACCTCATCTTCATTTGGGTGACACTGGAGGGTGTGATAAATATAAACATACAGTTCGACAATTGTTTATTGATGAGGAGGTTGTTGTCCTCAAATACTACAAAATGTATCCTCATTTCCTTAAGGTCAAGACTAGTCTACACAGAGTACACAGTGTGAAAACCCCTACTGCAGGTTCTAAATAAAACTTTTAAAGGTTCTCCTGACTGACAAACCAAATAATCAATGGGGAATTTAAAGAAAGCGGTAAAAACGTCCAAATTTGCTCATTTCATGTTTGTTGGTTGGACACTTAACAACCACTGTGCAACTAATTTGCATGTAGGATAATCCCAGCATGAGAGTTATATTTAAGACATAAAACTTTTTTTTTATTACAATGTCTAGAGGTTAAAAGTGCTGTACAAACTGACAATATGTTTTTTAACCTACACATAGAAAAAGGAGTCTGTCTGAGTTTGTCTGAATATCCTGTATATTGTGCGAAAAGGAATGAGCACTCAGCTCACCTCGCTTTTCATGTGCGAATTGTTACGAATTTAGTAGATGTTGTTTCTACCAGTGGACACAGCTACCTCCATCAGTTTCCCGGATCAGGACATAATAAAGAATGGATCATAGTCTAGCACTCTTAATCTGTATGTGGAAAAGCAACCAGTAACCTCTTCCTCTGTCCTCCAGCAGAGCGGCATGACGATGGGCAATCTGAGGCTGCTGGCTGGAGACCAAAGCCTCTGGCATGACTAAGAGCATAGGGAAAGAACACAGACCACAACAGCACTCAAGTGCTCAAACATTCATTACACACCTGGCTAGCAGAGCTCTCCACAGGCAGACAACAGGAATGCTGTAGCTCACAATAAAGTCTGTATTTAAAGAGAAAAGCCTTGCAACAAACATCAAAGTACGAGCTGGTGCATGCGGAGTTCCTGAATCTGCTGGGAAGTCATTACCAAGCCTTTCTAATAGAGCCGGTTTAACATTTAAAACTTAACTTACTGCCATGGATGTTCTTAAAAGAACTTCCACACAACATGGTGAACACCTCATTATTCTGAAGGCACAATAAGGCAACACTCATGCCCGTGCACTCTTTATGTCATTAGATTGTTCTGCATTCGGGCGGCATTTTTATGTGCCAGAGACGATCTATTTGTCATAAGATTCTTTTTTTTTTATTTAAATGGCACTGTCCAACACTAATAGTTAGGAAAGTCCAGGGAAATGAAAATATATAATAGGGAAATAAAGAGTGCTGCCTTCTGGAAGGTGGTTAAATGCCCTAAAAAGAACCTTGAAATAGTGAAGAAATCACAAAATAATTGGAAAAAAGCGGGCATAACATTCATTAGCTACAAATAAAAGAATTTCTCTCTAATAGCCCCCCGAAATCCCAGCACATCCTAAGATACGGGGGCAAAAAAGGGAAAGATGCAAAAGAAACCCGCGTCCCACAAGTGCTTGTTAGGCTCAGATTATTACTGCAATGAATAATTTTTTAAATAAATAAGCAAATAGGTAAATAAATAAATAAATAAATAAGCAACATTTATAGATCTAAGTATCATCAGAGGAGCGCCGGGTTCATTGCTGAGCTCTCAGGGCCGTTTGAAATGCGCCTTTCTTTCTCTCTTTGATCTCTGAACAGCAAAACATCGGTGTCACTTCACCTGATCCGGTACTAATCCCACAGTCCTCAACTTCCCGCTTAAACTCAAACTGTCTGGAAGGTCACTCGGTTTCAGTGGGCAAAAAAACCCCACAGGACAATACAGAACAAACAATTTCATTTTTACTCAGAAGAACTAGTCCGAAATGTATTTTTTCTTTACCGTATCTGAGTGTTTTTATTCTCTTCAAAAGCTGTCATTCACTACTGCAGTATGTAGGATGCTTGAGGTTGAGACAGCACATGATTGGACAGTTTAGAAGATATAGAAAGCTCCTGGAAGAGATTGCAATGCCCAGTAGAACAACAGGACAAACATAGAAAGGGCTATGATAGAAAGACAGCATAGAAAACAAAGGAGTAAAGGCACAGAGCTGACTTGTATACCATTGTCGAGTTATTATCATGAACTCATATAAGTTGTTCTACAAGAACACAACCAGGACCTTAATAAACCCATTTTTTTGTATGATTTTAAATTTGATATGGTTCTTTGCATCCTGGCTAACAAAAATTGTTTTCAATAAACTACACTACATGGCCAAAGGGATGAGGACACCCGATCATCACAATGGTTCTTCTTCTGAACCTGTTTCCAGGACGACAATGCCCCTGTGCACAAAGCGAGCTTCATGAAGACATGGTTTGAAAAGGTTGAACTGGAAGAACTTGACTGGTCTGCATAGAACCCTTACCTCAACCCCGTTCAACACCTTTAAGATGAATGGAAACAGACTCCCTTGCTTGCCCATCATCGATGCCTGACCTCACTAACACTCTTGTGGCGGATTAAGCAGACGTCCTCATCTAGGATCCAAAAATGGGCCTTATATAGTAGGACTGATTCTGGTATAGGATGTCATCTAAGTGTGATGGTAAGGTGTCCACAAACACCTATCAGTAGCCCACGAATAAGCAAAATCTGGTCAACTCAAATAATCAACATAAAATTAATACATTTGGACAGACTGACCTATTGGTGAAAGGATCAAGCTGCCAACTGTGGAGGGAATGTTGTAAACTATGAAATGTCAGTGCATTAATATACCAGTTTCATCCCATTTCTGGCCTTCTGTGATATTTCCAATGCATTCATTCGACACTTCCTCATTTCAAAGATAAAATGAATGAAAAACACTGAATAATAAAACCTGTCTAGAGTCCATCCAAAGGCTAAACAGAAGTCTAAACCTTTGTCTGCTTCAATACTCTGAACAAGACACTCAAGACATCAGTAGACACTTCGACTCTTAGCTTCAGATCTGATTGGTATTATAATGAGTCTTCTCCATATCACTCTCTCTGCACACCTCCCTCAGCTCCCAGACCCCTGAGTGGCTCGCTCCATTCTGTTTCATCGCACATCAAACGGGTCTGGAGCTCTCCGCTCGCCCACACTGGACCAAGGGAGCACAACATCTGCAGAGGCGGGGGTGGACAGGGGGGAAGCACACCTCACAGGGGGACACATGGGAGATTGGAGCAGATGTTACGAAGGCTGCAACAGCAGGCCAGGGAAGGGCCACCGGGAGGTAGTTCTCAACAGGTTGAGAGAAAAAGACAGAGGGGAGGAGGTTCAGTCCCATCGCTGTGACCCCCCCACCTCCACCTCCCTTAGAGGATGGCTGTCTGCCTGCTGTGTTGATGCCCTTCTCTGATCCTGATCCTGTTCTCCTCGATACTGCTGCCCCCATCAGCCCCTTTTGACAATACAATTAGCTAAATTAGCCACCCTGCCACTAATAAGCTAATCATGAGCCTTGTGTGTTTTTTTTTTATTATTAAAGCCGTGTCAGCCCCTGAGGCCTCCCTAAAGGGTTGACTGAAACCACATGTTCAACCACAAGGCAGAAATTAAGCAGAGCTTTATTAGCACCCTAAAGGTTTCATACCTTATATTTCCACCTGGAGACGTAGAACCAGAGCAGATTTTTTGATAAATTGAACATTTTCTAGCTTACTAACTTCAAGAGCGAGAGAAAAGAGGCTAATGAGGGAACGATTGTTTATAGCAACCTTCACAGACATTTCACAACAATAAATATAACTATAAATGGTTAAAATGCAAGATGTTTTATACTTTAATAATTAAATGACTGGAAAAATTGATGCATTCTTTTTTTTTAGAGGACTCCAGGGGCACATCACTACAGTAACAGTAACTCTGACTTACTTTAGGCCACATAGCACCAGCCAGTCAGATTATTTCCCTAAAACATCACAACCTAACAGTTTATTATTCTTTAATTAAAACACTATCATTACATTTTATTCATATATATTTTTTTATTTTGGAAATCTAGTTACAACAAATACCTTCCTAATGAATGCAATGAAGCACTTCATTTGTTGTAGAAACGGATGGGTCACACTTCCAATTATCTTAAGCCCTTCTCCAGTCCAGGGAATGGACTGTGATAGCTGCCTGGATAAGCTGACACCCTGCGTAGTCCGATATCTTCTGCAGCACTGAGCACTGATTGGAAACAAATGCTTTGGGTGGCCCTCGTGGCCCGGCAAGAGAGAGCTTGGTGCTGAAAAGCAGCGAGTTTTATTCTGGCTCACATTCTGCTGCTTGGCTAAATGTAATTACTGAGCGTGTTAAACTTTGCCACGGCTGCCATTCATTTTGTTTGCTTTATTTGTTTTTGCAAAGCGAAGGCATCCTGCCGGGCATGAAGACAGGCGCCGTGTTCGCCTCATTACATATTCACAATGCTTTTGTCACCCAGCCGACTGGTGCTTCCAAACAGCTGTTTTCCCTGAGAGTATAAATAAGCATTTGCTCTGACATGAAGGGATGGGGAAAGAGAGAGAGGGGTGATTTGGGGGGGGTCTAACAATTTAGCAAAGGCAACATAAGGAAAGGAAGGTGTGATACAATTATGCAGAAAAACTGACCTTATTGTAGCCTCTAAAGCCGTTCCTTATGATGATGATGTCTATCTAGTCAAGATGTTTGTGACAAATTTGCACTCAGTGAACATGTGTAACTATTCTCAGTTAGCTGTAAAGGTTAAATTCCACATGATCAGAACATCTAACATCAACAGATGTGCACCAAAGTTCAGAAAAAGGTTTGAGGTATGCTGTTATTGGAATATAATCAACGACTGGATGGTGTGATCTGGCCTAATGTGAAACAGATACTGTTTACTATCCCAATGTCGATTATATTCCAACATGTCCCGGGGTGTTTTATTCCTCTTAATACCGTTTGCCAATAATTTTTTTTTTTTTTTATTAAAGAATGATGTCAAATGTTTTGGTTTTGTATTATGGATCCATCTAACGTTGTGGAGCATCCAAGAATAAAATACTGTTATTTTAAAAGTGTTATGCTAAAGTTAATACATTTTGTGTACTTTCTTTAATTTACTTAAAAGAAATGAAAGAAATACAGAATATACCATTTGGCTGAACCTCTAAATAAATATAATAAAATATATGTACTCACATTTAAAGCAAAAAAAAGAATTCAAAGTACAAAATAATCTTTATGCTAATTATGCTAATTAACATTATTGTGAATTGTTCTTGCTGTCAGAGCACATAACATCACCATAAATATTTTGTTATCTAAAGTTATTATAATTTAAAGAACAGACAAGAAGACCATAATTGGCCAATCTAATGGTGCTGACAACAATGTTTCTGATATTTCTTAAAAGAAAAAAAATGCTGATCTCTTAGATATAATAGAAAGTACACTCGTATAATAAGTAGATTCACACTTTTTCACGCCATGCTGTTCACTGGGAAAGTGTGAATGCTTACATGAGTGTGGAGTAGCCAGCCTTCATTAGCGTCAGGCGGTGTGCCTGCCAGGGTACTGCACTTTATCACAGGACACTAATGAGAGATGTGTTTAGCAGAACCGAGGCGTCCACCTCATACATTAATCCACAGGATCAATTAATCAGGAATGCTGATGTTCCTCCAGACTCTTTTCATTTGAAAAATGAATGCCAGAAAATTTAAGGAGTCAGAAATTGCTTATTACATCTTTGCCACATTTGGTGACATGTCTAAATAATTAATGATTAATGAATCAACCGGTTTTTGGTATTAGCCATCCTTTATATTCTTTACATATCCTAGCTGGGAAATCGGGCTTAGAGTCGTGATAAGACATTCCTGGAGCAAACTGGATTATTCAAAGATGAGCTTGGGGTCCAGGGTCAACTAGGCCATGTTTGGGCTTGAAGTCTTGTTATATGAACCCAATATCCTGTTTTAAATTGCATTACAATTAAACCACTGGATTTCAAACTCAATGTAAGTCTATAAGGGGCACTTACTTTTGGAGAGCGTGTGCTGCTGGAGCTGTGGCTTACAACAGTGCACCTTCTGTCACCTATCTAGCTCTCCGAGATGTATACAAATTCAATAGATGATGAACACAGCATGAAATTTATTTTCATAACCTAAAAAAAAGTCATTTGAATGACAAACTTACAAAGCGCTCTTGTGTAGCAGAGGCCCGAGGCATCATGTGACGTCTCTGATCTTCAGATTCGGTCGAACTGTAAATCTCTCAAGCGCGTTACCTTAGACGTAGACGTGTAGCTGCAGGGCGGTTGAAACAAAAAGCATTCATATTATGACTTATTTACATATATTTCACTTATACACTAATTAAACACTGAGCATTTAGAATGAAGAGTGTCATTCTGGTACGTAGGGCACATTTCTAGCAAAATCGAAATGCCCTGCTGAGAGAGAAACTGAGCAATCTTTGGAGGCCTGGCAAAGTTCCATGCCGTTTATGCAAATTAATGGATGAATAAACAAATAAAAATTATAAGTACTATCAGACATTAGCCTGAGGGGATTAGCATCAACTACAAGTTTAGACACAATCTTAAGTCAGTCATTTTACCAAGTGAGACAGAGTTAAAAGATGCTAAGCTACAGGGGGGAGAGTTAAGTTGTTTCATTTACAAAACTCAATGAAAAACAATTTACAGAATTCATTATGCTTGAATTATTCAGAGAAAGCCGTTTCTTCCATAAAGAGAGTGACACTTAAGAGGGATGCTAATATCCCATGGTAACAGGCAGAATATTCCTAATTGTAAGCTACTAATTACATATTTATGCCAGGAATAGTGTGTGAGCTTTAAGAAGCACATGCAGATGTCTCAGAGGGAAAAAAAAAACGTAAAGTGCATTCAGCTGGTAGGAAAAAGATGACTCAAAGTGACATCCGTTCCTCTGGGAGCTCTGGCTCCGAAGTGCGTGTAATCCAGAGGGAAATGCAGGTGTGCCAACGGAAAGCTGGCCTGAAATGGATCGCAGCAGTACGGTGACGGAAGATTCAAGCTCCTGCAGGGTGAGAAGGCACTGCAATCATTTGTACTTTGAGGTCCACATCAGTTGATATCAAAGTGACTTTTCAGTCTGGCTTTACACAGTCATGGTAGGAGGGTGGATTTAATTAGCAGCTAAAGAGAACAGGTAGGGGGATAAACTCTGTGAGTCTTAAATTAAATGTGTAACTTCTACCAACCCTATAAAAGAAAAGTCTACTCTAAAATGATCTGGATGTTTTTATTATTATTATTATTATTATTATTATTATTATTATTATTATTATTATATTACTATTTTATTATTCAGTTATTTTACCAACCACATAGACCAAAACCCAACCTTCTTGATCCTATTGGCTCACAAGTCCGAAGCTTGTTATTCCACAAAGAAAGACACCTGATAAAGACAGAATGAAGTAAAAATCACTGCTACTAGAAGCAAATTTTTTACCAAATTGGACTACGCTTTATTAGCTAAAGCAAAGTTCCTTTCGTATCATATTACATAGCAATAAAAAACAGCTGAACCAAAGATGTTAGCTCTTCCATCAGTCCTACATCACAATATAAATAATACCATAAATTTTAAACATTATTTTTTTTTCCAAATTATGTTTGATATTATAGTGACATTTAATATTAAAGCAGTTATATAAATCAGTCACGTTGTCTTATAAGCTAGTTCCCTAAGTACTGCTGTCTATTGATTTCAACAGCTGTGCGTCATACTGTTTATACACACCAGCACTGGAGAGTTTGTATTTGCCTGGGGCGATCATCGAGGCCCACCGCATTCGAGCTTTTGATCAACATTCAATTGGCTGATTAACATATGCACACCTTCTTCCTCTCTTTGTCATGCCTGCTAACAAATCTATGATGTCTCTGGTATACTCAGTGGGATGGTAATCCATCAACGTCGTGCAGATACCGTTCAATCACATCCAAATAAGAATTGTCATTTTAAAGAAACTTAAAAAAAGCACTTTTATATTGTTTTCATAGTAAACAAACTAGCATTGATCCAGTATAAAACAAAAGTAATATGTCATTACCTGTGTCAATATGTATTTAATGTTCTTAGGGATTTATTTAACAAGTTTGTTCATCAATATTAGCTAGCATGCATGTTCTGAGAATAAATACTCAGTGTTTCTCAGTGGAGCTTAATTATTGACACCAACTAGCTGATTTAACTGGTTAGCTAGTGAACGATGGCAGTGTAAAATTTTGATTGCTATATAAATTCATTTATATCACCAGAGTGTGGTTTGAACATATGTTACGCACTATATGCTAGCATTACATTCAACTTTTTACATTGTACAGTGTAGTCTGCATCAGTACATATCTTCATGCTACCACAAATAGGTCAGGTTCTAAGAACACAATCAATCTAATCCCCCTGTTTGTATTACTACCATTCTTCAGATAGTGATTAATCTGTTGAGATTAGGGGTTCCTGGTGTCATTTTCTTTGACATGACCTATGATCATGATTTGTATATTTTTCTTTGTATGCTGTAGCGTCACTGGAACTAACAGGTCCAAATGTTCTAGCATGACATTGGCCCTTTACATAAAGCACGCTCCATTGAAAACAAGGTTGGCAATGTTGGCGTAGAAGAACACAAGTGACCTCCACAGAATCCTAACCTCAACCCCAGTGAACACCTTTTAGAATAAACTAGAACACTCATTTCACCCTAATGCGCTTTAGGTGAATAGATGAATCCCTACAGATATGCTCCAAAATCAACTGGGAAGCATTCCTAGAGTCACTGAGGTTATTAAAGGGGCTAAATCTAGAATATGATGTGTTATATTCGGGTGTCCATAAACTTGTGGCCATACAGCATATCTTGAGGATGGTAGGTTGAGTCAATCCTTGCTAAAGGTTCAAAGGAAATCTGGTGGTAGGTGGGGGTCCATTTTTGGCTTTGAAAGGCAACCATCAGCATTTTAAACAGGAATTGTGTGACGTGTGAGAACATGGGGCAATTATTACCATGACACACAGGGGAAGACCTGCCAGAACCAAGTTGCATTAGTCCAGCCTTAAGATGACAACAGACTAAACAAGTACCTGGGTGGTTTCTGTGGGGAGAAACACCAGGATCCCTGTAATGTTATAAAGAAGAAACACATGTGAGCTATTCTTGTTAGCAATATGAAGAGATATGGATCGTTGGCTATACAGAATTACAACAAGGTATTAAATTTTGTCACATATTCTGCACAGTGCAGCCTCACAGCTCCAGGGTTCCCAGCTCCATTCTGAGCTCTCGTTATTGTCTGTGTGGATTGTCACATGTTCTCCACTTGTCCTTGTGGTTTCCTCCCAGCATTTTCCCTCCCACCTCCCAGACAATTGCCAGTAGGTGAATTGGCTAAGATAAATTACTCCAAGGTATGAATGAGCATGTGTATGTGTGTGTTCAAGGTGCCCTGCCATGGAGCAGCATCCCATTCAGGGTGTATACCCACCTAATGCCCTGGGATAGACTCTGGATCCACCACGGCCATGACCGGGATAAGGAGATTACTGAGAGGATGAATGTGCCATAATCAATATTTGTCAAATATTGTTTGTGGGAATGTTTGGTCCAGGACTGGTATGGGGAGTTTCACGAGAGCCAGCTTGTGTGTTTGATTATCTTATGGGAGTACACTGGGTTTCTTGTTGATTTGGACCACAAATCAAAAGTGGGGCTGTGGTGGCTCAAGTGGTTAAAGCTCTGGGATGTTGATTGGAGGAAAGAGCTTCAAGCCCCAGCACTGCCAAGCTGCCACTGTTGGGCCCTTGTGCAAGGCCCTTAACCCTCCCTTCTCCAGATGTGTGAATTAATCCCCAGAACCCTAATAAATTACTTCGAGTGTGCAAGTGAGAGTCTCTTTAAAACCTATGCTGTATGTCTATCCATAAACTCATACAGTAAATAATCCAAACTCAGCTCATGCCTATGTCCAATGTGACATCTTTACTGTACTCATGTGTTGTAATCTCAGGAACCAAAGAGTCTGAATGAGAACTAAATTAAGATGCAATACCAAAATAAATGGGTATAACATATAAAGAATACCAAACTCTACTACACCCCATCTTTTACTTTTCCTTTTCAAAAACATTGGCCCAGTGGACTGAACTCCAGCCAGCAGTGTCTCTTTCACTCTCTTCTTATGTGAGTGTCTGCAATAGAAACACAGTCTTATTAATTAAGCCTATGAGGCAGGCTTTGACAGTGGCTCCCGAGTGGTGAGTGGTGTGGATCTTGGCGCTGACCCGGCCCAGGGGGTTAGCAGGCGCCTGTTTGAGGCGGAGGAGTTGTGGGGGAAGAGATAGTGAGGGGGCTGGCTTCATGCTGGCAGCCAGGCCTTCCACGTCTGCGTGCCCGCTTTGAAGTGTCACCTTGAGGAAAGAGCCGATGGCCGGGAAACGGCGAGAGCAGGAGCAATGAAAGGAGTGGCACTGCTAGCGTTGCCAGACATGGCGCTTTAATATTACATGGGCTCGCGTCCATCTCTCTACACGTGCAGGATATTGCTTCGGCTTGATTTATTCAGAAAGTAGAGCTTACTCTCACTCTTTTTAAGCCTGGTGGAAACACCTGAGCAGGTTTTTAGGCAGGATCTCGAACTGAGCCGGGGCGAGTGTAACTTTCACTGAACGGATGTCAGGTGTCCATCACAACAAAAGTTTGTAAAAGTGTTTGGGTTACAGCTGACACCATGATGAATAGGCGTTAAATATGAATTGAACCGGACAGTTAAGACACACTGAAAGGTTGCACCAAGCAAAAGATATAACAGGAGGCATTAAACTGCTGACACATCAAAATATCAAAAATGTCATTTTTTCAATACGTTGATTCCTAAAATTCGTTCAGGTTACAAACATCTGGATTGGAAATTTGTCTAGCGACCATGATTATCTTGATACCATGACCAAGAATAAACTGGCAAAGTAGCGATTAATCTTTACGCATCATAACAGTAGAACTATTGTATTGACCATTGTCCTGTTATTTGCCAATGAATGTAGAATGTGATCCTGAACAACCTCAGACAGACGAAGATGCTGTTTAAATGCTGAGAAATCAGAAACAAGGTTAAAGTTGGATAAAAAAGGAAGATTTTTCAGAAGCGTCCCCATTCATACAGTCGCTTTAACTACTCTGATTATTTCTGACATCTGTGGCCTTTTATCTTTCTCCCAATCTTGTTTTTTTTTTTTTTTTTTAATCAGATTAACCCAGCCCGGCATCCTTTAATGGGTGCTTTTTACGCAAAGCTGAAAGAGGATGATAATTAAAATAATTAAACCACAGGGATTGGTGCTTTGCTCTCACTCTTTCTCTTTCTTCTCTTTTTTTCTGAAGTTCTAAAGTGAATTCACAGAGTTCAGTGATTCAGAAACAGCAGAACCACACACACCATCTTTGGTTCATTATGTAAACCCTCATCTCAAAGTTTCAAAGACGTTTATTTTTAACGGCGAATCAGTCGGAAATACATAAAGACGTCTTGTGAGAAGTGAAGGGTCTGGAGTTAACCGTGGTCTACGGTGCTTATGCTTTTTTTTTTTTTTAATGTAGTTTATTCCTAAAAACGTTCATAACATGATGCAAACAACATGGGGGAAAAGTACCCTCTTTTTTAATCATTTATTCATGGACTTTTAAGCTTTTAATGAGAACAAATGACGTAGTTTTTCAGTGTCAGCATGAAGTACGCTCCCGAGAACTGATTTTGCTTTGCAATCTCCGTCCATGTGGAATAAATACGAGCGTTTAATACATCATCAAGCTTTCTTTAGACCTAACGCCTACCACCAGACATGTTATACCATTCATATAGACGTTTTCAACCAACTATTATAGCTAATCAGAATATATTTTAGTCAAAGTAATGATCCGATAAAGACACCAATTCAGCACTCATACATTACAATTACATTACAGAAATATATAACTGATAAATGAAATAAAACGGATTAATGGCAGTCATTGAACAAATGAGTATTATATATTTTACACCAACAAGAAGATGAGTGCAAAAGTTTGCATCCCCCTAGTTTTTTAAATAGAAAAATTGAAACTTTACCTCAATTTTTCACTTTATCTTCAATCATAATCAGAAATCCAGAGCACAATCTAAAACAAAAGGCAAAGTCAACTAAATCATTTTCCCATGATGCTTTTAGCCTCCATATCAAAGGTGGATATACAGATATGTAGAGAGTAATTATTCATTATATTTCTCACAAATGTTTTGCCCATCTTAACACAGAATTTTACCATTTCATTTCTTTAATAAGAATAATAATGATCAAGAATTACATTTATTGGTTTCTATGGACAGATTCCAGCATATTTTGTTGTTGTTTAAGGGTCGCAAAATATTTGGACTTTCCTTTTATTAACAGTCTTCTAGTTCTATAGTCATATATAAGAATTAGCAATATACATTATATACAGTACATTTTCTGTTTAGCATTTAAGCCATTGCTAAAATAGGAAGACAACATAGGAAAGGATAAAAAAAAAAAAAAAAAGGAGGGAAATTCTTAAGTGCTGCAATTCGACAGCAAAGCAGGAATGAATTCATTAAAGAAAAGAAAAAACAATAGAAAAAAAAATCAAAATAAAAGTCAAGAATTCTGTCATGCCAAAGTTCTTCATCTTCTTTGCTTATCCTTTATATAGGGGTTTAATTAAATGGATAAAAAATTGAAATAAAAGTGTTTGATATAGCCAACTCTACTCCCTGTTCCGATTTCAAGAGGGATTTTTCTTAAAGCCTCAAACCCTCTTTGGGAGCTGTGTTCTTAGTTTGCACAGGGCTCTGTATGTCCTGACAATTTCACAGGGTTCCATCTCAAGTTTGGTAAAGAGAGCAGAGAGAAGGGAAAGAAATCCCTTTGCACTGAATACTTAAGATTTATGTTTAAAATTTCATGCACTCTTTGAGAACACCGAGGAGCAATTTCAGATTTGCACCGACATCTAATTTCTCAAGTAGACTCAGAAAAACACAAATTGCTGCGGATTCCCTGTGCGTCCAATTATCGCACATCAGGCTCCCTGACCCTCTGGGCAGCGGTCAATTAATCATGAGAGTTTTTGACTCAGTCAGTAGATACATACGCTCATGTTTGATAAAGCAATCATGTTCCCTCGATTATATACAGATGATGAGACATAGATCACCTATAGACCATCATATAGAGTTATAGAGTATAGAGCTCGGAATCAGAAAATAACAAAAGCCCCAAAACGAACAAAGAAATCTGTACACGTCTGGATTTTCTTCTTTTTTTAAAAAAAAAAACTAAGTAAAAATAAATCGATGTAAAGAGAAATTACGTTACAGAGTGTTTTCAACTGGAAAAAAAAAAAAAAAATGTACACATGCTATCTCAAGGATTTGAGAGGTTCAAGCCCAAAAACAGATTTTTCTTTAGACTCAGAACTGTGAGAATGTGAAATATGGGTGAGTTTCTTAATATATCAGCCAAATAAATCTTTTTTTTTTTTTTACCTCACTTCACATTCTTTTCTAAGATACATAGCTAATCACCTCAGCTAATCACCCCCCAGAAAACATAGCTAGTCTGTAGCTTAGCATCTTTTCTAGAAATCTAGAAAAAAAAACAATTTTCAAATCATAGCTAAGCTCCTCAGTCTTACTTTAAAAAAAATCTAGCTAATCACCTTAGCATCTTTTCTAGAAAACACAAGTTATAAATCTTATTTTTTTGCAGAAATCATAGCTGAGCACCTCAGCATCTTATTTACAGTAAACTATCTACAGTACATCACCTTATCGCCTTTTACAGAAACCAGATAGTTTCCTTCTGTTCCCAAAAAAAGATGCTAATCACCTCATCTTTTTTTTTTTTTTTAGAAAACAATTATCATAGCATCTTTTCTACTTGGCTAACCTCACAAAAAATTTTAAAATTTAAAAAAAACTCTAGAAAATATATCACTAATCAGCTAGTGTAGTATTTTTTTTCTAAATCTTTATAAAAAAAAGTTTCTTTATATAAAAATCATAGCTAATCACCTCAGCTCGTTTTTTTAATTAGCTGATTAGTTTGTTTTTTTTTTTAGCTCAATTACCTCACCATAAAATGGATTCAACCCAGTGGCCAAATCCAGTATTAGTATGTACTGAGCTTTCCTGTTGAATTCATTCATTCATTCATTCATCTTCTACCGCTTATCCGAACTACTTCGGGTCACGGGGAGCCTGTGCCTATCTCAGGCGTCATCGGGCATCAAGGCAGGATACACCCTGGACGGAGTGCCAACCCATCGCAGGGCACACACACTCTCGTTCACTCACGCAATCACACACTAGGGACAATTTTCCAGAGATGCCAATCAACCTACCATGCATGTCTTTGGACCGGGGGAGGAAACCGGAGTACCCGGAGGAAACCCCCGAGGCACGGGGAGAACATGCAAACTCCACACACACAAGGTGGAGGCGGGAATCGAACCCCGACCCTGGAGGTGTGAGGCGAACGTGCTAACCACTAAGCCACCGTGCCCCCCCTGTTGAATTCAGTTTTTAAATAATCCTCACCATTAACAGATCTAAACATAAGTGTAAACACTGTGTAGCGAAACCTACATAGTTTTTGCTCCTGTAGGTGGTGTTTACTTCACCTGCTGACAGGAAAACAAGCGTCAGTGAGTTGTTTGTGCTGCAATGCAACAGCGCCCTCTGGTGGTCACAGTGCAACACAAAACACACACACCCCCACACACACACACAACACAGCTGAGACTACAGATGCAGGTGTGTATGGAATTGTTGCATCAAGTGGTTTCAGTCATTCAGCATAAGTTTTGTTAATGGATGTCAATAAGAATAAGAAGAGCAGAAGAAAAAGAAGGTGGCAGAACAAAAGCGACCGAACAAAAAAGGAAGAGCAGGAAGGAATGAAGGAAAGGGACTGAGGGAAGGGAAAGGTAATGAATGGAAGAAAACATCAAGAACAAAGACAAAAACAAAAGAAAGCAGGATGAAGAAAAACAGAAGAGAAATTGTATGAAAAGGAAAAGCAAAAGATGAAGACAGATACAAAGCCTTTAAAAGCATCCATACATTTAATAGAAACAAAAAGAATAAAAAAAATTAAAAAACAAATTAAAAAAAGATGGAAGAGTATGAAAACAACCACAATATTATTACACAACAAAATAAAACAATGCATAAAAGAAATGGGGGGGGAAAAAAGCTTGAAAGATACTTGAAAGATAAAAAAGTAAATAAATAAATCATTCAATCCACGTTATAGTGCAAAACATGACGATTTTATTTCCATCTTTCACAGTCAACACAAGCAAATGCTTTATAAACTTCCTCCCCCCATCACCGAAGGTCCAATTGGCCTGATTTTGTTCAGCTCACTGATTGTACCGTCCATCACACCGTGTCACTTCCTGTTGGCATTAAAGTTGTACATGCTATAGATAGCAAGGCAGAAGGGATGATAGCAGATGTCAAGAGGACAACAGGATTTCTGCAGTTCAAACAGAGACACGAAGTCCACCATCATGTCATTACTACAGCAAATAGCAGCACTTACAGATGTGACTCGGTGCCCGGTGTTCGAGCACGTCTGTGTGCTGTCCCGTGCCTTCGTGACTGTGCTGTAGCCATTATTGATTTAGCAAACTTCGAATAGAAACACAGAAAAGACTCTCGATTCATTCATACTGGATGAGAGAGAAATTGAAAGTAGGGGTGTCCTGATAATAAACACAAAACACTTTTCATGGATACCTTAAAATATCGTCAATGCCCCTGTGTTCCAGCATTTCTGGGCAACACTGAAGGCCACATCACTCACTCAGGCTTTAATCCTGATCAGATACACAGTGATTCAAATAGTTTGTAATTATAACACGACTCAGAATGAATTCTCAAATAAGATTTGGTGGAAAAGGGTTTTGTATCATTTGATGTAACAGCAAATCTGGCTGAAGTTCCAACTGGTTTAGAAAAGACACTCCACACGATCCAAGATGAAGAATAAACTGATTAAAATAAAGTGTTCATTAACAGAGAAAAGTATTACATGAAAGCAAAAAAGCAAGAAATGAAGAAAAGATTAAGAGAATTGGACTAATAGGAAAAAATGGGGAAGGAAAAAAAATTTAAAAAAAGAAAAGCGGAATGATGAGAAGAGAAGAGAAGAGAAGAGAAGAGAAGAGAAGAGAAGAGAAGAGAAGAGAAGAGAAGAGAAGAGAAGAGAAGAGAAGAGAAGAGAAGAGAAGAGAAGAGAAGAGAAGAGAAGAGAAGAGAAGAGAAGAATAATTTGTAGGCAAGAAGCAAGGAGAAAAAAAAAAAAACAATAAAAGAAAAACCTCTGACAAGAGAATGATTTTTAAAGAAAGAAAAAAGCAAAGAAGCAAAAGCAAGAAAAAAATAAAGAGTGAAAGAATGAAATGAAGAAAAAAAAAACGAGGCATGTCGGAAAGAAAGAAGGTATAAATGTGGAAAAAAGGGTAAAAAGAGGCAAGAAATAATTAAACAATTTAAAAAAAAAATTTTATGAAAGAGAAACCAAGTAAACAAACAAGAAAAAAAAATTAAAAAAAATGATGGAAATAAGTAGATGAAAGGAATCTCCGGTATCAGTAACAGTTTCCATCACAGTAAAGTCTTCAGGACTGAGGATCTGCTGAGCTGCTTGTTATATCGTGACTTTTCCGACCCTTATTAACGTAAGTGAGAATAGGAACTAACTTGTTCTGTGGACGTTGGGGAAAAAAAAAACTCGATTGTTGGCAAATGTGGTATAAAAGGAATAAAAAGGTTGGGATGTTGTGTCATAAGTATTATTTTTCCAACATCAATAACCCCAAGTGTTTTATTCCTTACTTGGCACGTGGCTAATCGAGACTGTCTTGTGCGTCTTCAGTCTGAATTTACAAATGAAAAAATAAATAAATACATTTTGTAGTGCAATAAAATACCGGCATGGAGTAATAAATGACTGAAAATCGGGATTTGTTGAGACAAAACTACAGGAAACATAAAAAGGGAGCAGTACGGAGTAAAGCATCGTTCATATTTGCGAAAGCGTGGATTTGTTTTGGCTAAAATTATTTGAAATCTAAGAGAATGATTTCTGATACATGATATTCATCCTGGGATAAATTACATTTGGCTTTTGTTTTTTGTTTTTTTTTTAATTCTTTTCTCTTAATATTCAGATTGTTTTCTTTTCTTCAGATTTTTGCAGACCTTCAAAATTTTTTTTAATGGCACTACTAGTTTTCCTGGCACTTTCTTAGCAACTCTCAATAATGTAATAGAAATTGTGTGCATTTTGAAAACTATATACGAGTGAGCTGATATTTTTACTTTGAAAACTGCAATAAAACATGAGACCTAACTGAACCGTAATGCTACTGGAGTGTTATGGTTTTCCACAAGATAGACCAAATCCTAGACTAGATTTATTTACTAAATATGTATGCGTTTTTTAGTGCACACGATATAACCGTGAGAGTACGAGGAGTTTACTATTCTGCTGACTCGGATGACTAGTGCCGGGTACCGTTTAAGATAAAATGTAAAATAATAATTAAAAAACTTAGTTGTTAATGAAATGTGTTGCATTGTCAATTGTCTTCCTCAAAACTGAGCATGAGATACAGCCAAGTTTGTCCTAATGGCAAAAGGCAACCCAGAAAAAGCAGAGGGTGCCAAAACTTTAATCTCGTTTTAATTTTTTTTTTTTTTTTAAAAAAGCGTAAACGTTTACAGATGATGCAAGGAGTCATATTTTTAAGGGCAGAATCTCAAATAGCTTCCTTTTGTGCACAGTGTTACCCTGTGTAGTGAGTGCACACTGGAAAAGAAAACTAAAAGATTTAACTTGCTAAGAGAGAGAGAGAGAGAGAGAGAGAGAGAGAGAGAGAGAGAGAGAGAGAGAGAGAGAGAGAGAGAGAGAGAGAGAGAGAGAGAGAGAGGTGGTCTTGGCTGAACTGGCATTGCTTTTACTTATTAAAGTTGCAGGCTTTGTTTCTTGCTTTTCGTGGATGTTGGTACTTCTCGATTATCAGAAGACAATCTGCAAATGGTGGGACATCACGGAGGAAAAAATAAATAATTTTAAAACTCTGGTAAATATAAAAAAAAAATAATAATTAAAATGTAGTTCTGTCCTTCGTTTACACATGCGTAATTTCAGCATGTTTAAAAAAAAAAAAAATCAGCTGGTTTCAGGGGAAGTTCTTTAAAAGGTCAAGAACGCTCTGTTGGTCCTGGTAACCAATCGTATTCTTCTCACACCGTCCCAGGTGGAGGCACTCATTACCCACTGGATGATACTGTTAATTTTAGGCAAGGTAATATAACGAGGGAGAAAATAAAAGACGGGGTTTTTTTTCTTGAAACAGGAAGACACTTGAGTTTGAGTCCCGATTCGGTTTGGAGACAAGACAAGAAAGACAAGCTGAAAGTTCCAAAATCCTGTTGTCCGCTTGAAGGAATGGGATGAACACTGAAATAAAAAGAGAACTTGCGTAATCTCATGTCAGCTTGTAGCTTCCTTCATCTACTAGCGACTTGCTTATCTCTCTCTAGCTGTGCTCCTGATGAGTTTCGTTATAGTCCATGATATGTAGCTGTGGTTGTCTCGGCCATCCTGCTTCCCGTCTTGGTGCTCTCCGTAAGATGTCAGGCTCTTTAGCAGCCATGCTGGAGGCGTGTCCGTGTATGGAGGAGGTGGGACCTGTCTTTACTGCAGTCTTTAGTGAAGGCTCCAGACAGAGATCAGTCTTCAGGCCTTGTGATAGGCCGGTGAGCTGTGGACGAGGAGCGTAATCTTCATCGCACTGGCTCTCGCTCTTGTTGCGGAAAAGTTCCCTTGCCCGCATGCCCAGGAAGCTCTTGGCACTGGGATAGGAGCCGACGGTGAGGGAGGGGGTGGAGGTGGGCACGGCAGGGCAAGCAGGGGGCGGTTCTACTAGCATGGGTGGGGGTGTGGCTCGGCTGCCGTTTAAGGGTTTAGACTTGGGGTCGGGGACGCCGGCTTTGGCTTGACCTGACGAGAAGCCGTTCCTGTGTGGTGATGACTTGCTGCATTCTTTAGAGACTGTTTTCATTGGTCCATCTGATGCCACCGCCACACTGTGATATCATACAAAATATATATATGCTCTTATAATATAATATAATACAAAGCACAGTTAAGTCACTACTGCTGATATTTTGTATGTAGAATTGAATAAAATTCTCACCGGCTTCTTTTTACCCAATGAAAAACTACTTCTTTGTGACCAGATGGAATTCAATCCTTTCAACCATGCATGTGTGATCATCTGTGATGCAGCAGATGAGTCTGTATCTGTACCTGGTATGCGTGAGACAGCAGCGCTCTGTTGCATCCCCTGCTGATGAAGCTACAGCGGTGGTAGCAGGAGCCTCCATCTCCAGCCTGCTGTAGAGCTGCAACAGCTCCATCTGCAAGGCCTGAGTCACACGCCTCTGAGCTTGGTACCTACTTTCAGAAGCCTTTAACTCCTCCCTGAGGGAGAGAAGAGGAGAGAAAAAGATAATAGGAGGTAATTTGCAAAGAGCAAACCGGTCAAAACCCCACAGGACCACAGAAAAGGATAACAACAGGAGGCCAAGCTGACCAGGATGTACAAATGCATCCAATTAGCCATATTACATACAGTCTACAGTATATTTACAATTTTATATAATAGCCATGTTGTCCGATCTTTTATTTAAAATGAGTTTAAGCAGCACAACAATGTTATGAGGATGTAAAGATTTAGCTATGTATTAATGGAAATGTATATTCTATGTATGAGCCTTAGTGCTCTAGCACAAAATCTATGGAAGCAAACATTAGACAACATACTAATTACATACTGATTACATTTTAATATTTAATAATTTGTCTCAACTCAAATTTATAAGGCAGCTTGACAGTGATTTATCATATACACTATCCACACAGTGAAGCATGGTGGTGGGAGCACGACACTGGTTTTTGTCCCAGATTTTTTTTTTCAGTTGCACCTAGTGTGTTCAGATAGCTTACTTGCTTGTTCAGGTATTCTGTCTACAAATAAAAATGTATAGTTAAATAATTTTGGTTTAACTGCAAACGATTTTTCACCTTACTTCATGATTATAGGCTGCTTTGATGGAAAAATATATTCATGATATAACCATTTAAAGAATCCGATTTTTGAAAGCCAATGTCGACATTTGAAATCACCAAAACAAACACGCCCCTAACCCAAATGGGTCCCACCCCTGTATTGATAGCTCCGCCCACACATACATACGTAACCCAGGCAAATAATGGAAAGAAACGTGTCTTTATCATAGCTGAAGGGAAGAACAATACGATTGCAGATAAAGAAACAAGCAAAAATGACACACAAGCATAATCATAGACAAAGGCATATATTAGTTCTGTGAAACAAAGCAAAACAACGTTACTCACCTATCGAGAAGGAAAAAAGCGCCTCGGCGTCTTAAGTAAAGTTGAGTTTCCCAGAGTCAATAACTCCTGAGCTAAACACTGTTACTACACAAAACGCGGTCTCTACATTACTACGATAGAAAAGAAGTGTTATTTGTGTAGTAACAGCGTTTAGCTCAGGAGTTATTGACTCTGGGAAACTCCAATCTGTGAATATGTGGCCAACTTCCAACTATAGCTGATCCTATATTAACACGTCCTACTTCTTGCCTTATCGTAAGCCTTTCTTCGCTTTCTTTCTTTGTTTTTATCCTCCATGTCAATGTTAAAACCGCTTTCTGCTAATGTCACACATGCGCACTGAACACTCTCTCCGCCCATATTGACAAGCCCCGCCCCTTTCTGCTCAATGGCTACACGTTTGTTTTGGATTTTTTTATTATTCGGCCCGACTCAGTTTCCTGAAGCATTTCTCAAAAATCGGAGACCCTGCCTTTAATTCAATGTACGCACTGGTGGGGTGGGGGTGGGTGTGTGTATATGAGGAACTGTAGATACCTTTCTTCATTATTTTAATTGTATAATGATTGTAAACCTAACTGTAACTGTGTTTAATCCACTCTAATTTACACAAGTGCAACCTTTCGACACGACCGTCCAAGACGGACAAGGACGTTGCTTCGTCTCACGTTCATCCGTACTTAGCCTGTCCCTTGACATCCTCCAGGAACTTCTTCTGCTCTGCGATGAGGTGCTCTTTCTTGGACAGTTGCGTCTCCAGCTCAGCTACCCGATGTTGTGCGGCATCCAGCTTCTGACCCTGCAGCATCAGGTTCTGCTTCAACCGCTCCACCTCCTTCGTCGAGGACACCTGCACCATCTGCACTTCCTGCTCAATATAGAGTTGTGGTTTAGAATAATAAATCTTGCACTGTGTTTGCAATATTGTGTACAAAGCCTCTGTATTTTCTTCCATACTGCACCCTGGTCCCAAAAGAGTGATATTTCCTTCCATTGTCTGTGTGTATATGGATGGGATGACAATAAACAACTGCCTTCTCTCGACAGCAGCGCTATACTCAACAAAGCGGCTCTCCTGTGTACCTTGCTGAGGTCTGGGCCTGCTTGTTGTTGCTCTTGCACACACAGTTTATGGGCTTCCCCCAACAGCAGCAACTGTCTGCTCATGAAGCTCAACTGCTGCTGTGTGCTCTCACTCGAGGACAACTAAAGAGGAAATGCAAACAAACAAAGAAGGAGGAAAAACAGAAGGGAATTTGAGATTATCATCATTAAGGGGAAAAAAAAAAAATCAAGTCGTGTATGGATTACAAATATTTCTGTTGCATGTTCTCCTGATAAATTACTCCAGCCATATGGAATGGTGTTAGACAAACCAACAGTGTATACACTACTAATGCAAATGTGGAGCATCCACCGTGAACAAGACACAAGTCAGTGTGATTTAGCCGTTACTATAGAAATGACTGCGTTCGTGTATACCGTCAGCTATCTCGTCTGTGAAATGTTATTCTGTGGATTATGGTATGATCTGTAATTCTGCAGAATGAATTGTTGTGTCTTTACCTTGGCGGTGAGCTGATTCAGCTGGTGCCCTGTATGGCACACCTTGTTATTCGCCTTCTGAAGCTCAGCCTCCATCTCACCCATCCTCTTCTGGCACTCTTGCATCTCACTCTGATAAAAACACACGTCGAAATATACATTATTAATGACTTCACGTAGGAATTCATCACGTTGAGTCAAGCGGAGTTTGACAGTTTGCTCCGAAGTGGATACCGATACAAATTCCACAAGAATAAAGTAAGCGTCTGAATGCTAACCTGTAACTCCTGGTATTTGGTGTAGTAGTCATCGTGATCGTGTTGAAGTTGGCGGATCTGACTGTGCAGGCATGCGACCGTAGTCTCCCTTTCGTCCCTTAGCTGCCTGTAGCGCTGCTGTTCCATGTGAAGGCTCTCACGCAGAGACATGATATCTACACACTGAAGGTTTAGCTGGTCCTTCTAAATACACATACAAAAAAAAAAAAATAATTAATAAAAAAAAAAAAAAAAAAAACACAAATGATGCATGAAATCATAATGGACTTTGGTTATTACAGGTCAAATACTTGCCAGTATTTTCAGAGAGTTGTTTTGTACTGCTCTATACATTCAATGTTTTATAAAAACACTCCTTGGTTTCAAACCCAAATATGATTATTTAATCATATAACGGACATAGGGTGTGTATTTGTGTAAACGTCTGTGGCTATGCATGATCGGTGCAATTTAGTCGCAGTATCCATTGAGTACAGCATGCACGTGAGATAAATACCAGTGTTCTAGTGCACATTAATGGCTTTTGCACATGATAAATCCCAAAAAGTTCAGCAACGTAAAGTGCTTACATGATACCTGATTATTACATAATTAACACAAGTTGATATCCAGTATGTAGTCTGGTCCATGTCAGATGCTGTATATAATAAAGCATATACATTAGAAAAAAGTGAGTTTGGTTTAAATGTAGTTTTCTGATGCTTCCTTATCACTGTAGAAAGTCGTAAACAATTCTAAATGCTACGACTAAACAATAAGCTGCCACGTCTGTACTGGTTGAAAATTTTGTATCTAATAGCTGGGCTACAGTCACTAGTTGTACATGGATGTGTAACAAACAAATGAGCCACGGTGTATACACAACTCAAAAACAGGTAACTCTGTAATGATGTAATTACCAAGACGCTTGTGGAATGTATGTGATGTTTACCATTGCGTTATTCTGTTCCTCTAATGCGGTGGCGTTAATGATTCTGCGCAGCAGGCGGCGGTTTCGCACAGCGTGCTGCTCACGCTTATAACGCTCATACAGCAGCTGGTTATGCAGCAACAGTAGTTGACTGCGCAATGTCTGCAGTTCATCCAGAGGTGCTGAGCCTAGAGAAAGTAAGGGATGATTAAGATGGTAGTCAGAAAGAAAAGACAAGAATAGGAGGTTATGGAAAAGAAGAGCAGAGGGAATAGACAGTGGAAAGGATGAAGTATTGACAAAGATGAGAAAAGACTCAAGAGTAAGAAAGTACAGCAAAGGAAAACCTGTGGGAACCAGGGCTGAGGCCTGCAGCTGCAGCACGTATACCACACACACACACACACACACTTACTTTTCTATCTGCACAATCACATGACTCATAACTTGCATATTCCAATATGAACAACCTACACTGTTTTTCCCACCAGTCATCATCTGGATGTCATTAAATCTGGAGTCAGCACAAAGTCTCGTTCAAAAATACCAAGCATATTTCCCACTTAGATCAACTTCCTGTATAAAGGGAACGCAAATATATTTTGCAACATATTTCTAGTTGAATGTTGTTAAACTATATGGTAGTTTGCTTCATTCAAAAATGGATTTTATGCAACATTTTTCAGCACTGCTGCGAATCCCTTGTATATCCATATAAGAAAAAACTACTACAGCTTTTTAATTACTCCACCTGATAAGTGCTTTTTAACTGCTGTTAAATTCACCTGAAAACGACGTGTGTATTGCTGCCAAAAACGTGGGGATGTGGTAGCCTAGTGGTTAAGGTGTTGGGCTACCAATCGGAAGGTTGTGAGTTCGATTCCTACGTCCACCAAGCTGCCACTGTTGGGCCCCTGAGCAAGGCCCTTAACCCTCAATTGCTCAGTTGTATAAAAATGAGATAAAAATCTAAGTCGCTCTGGATAAGGTGCGTCTGCTAAATGCTATAATTAGGATCATGTATTAACACTGCATCACTCCTTAAGTACAATTTGATTTTAGGCAGATCAGAGCGACCCTGGGAAGATACAGCAATAATCTATGCACACAATAAAATGCACACAAGGACATGACTGGTATCCTCAGAAGGTAAACAAGTGATCTACCATTATGTTGTTTACCTCCGAAGTGAGTCCAGTCAGCTGACTTGCTTGGCAGGGGCAACCTGAAAGAGATTATATAAACAAGGTGATCAGTGAGGTCTCACACAGACACACAGACACACAGACACACAGACACACAGACACACACACACACAGACACACAGACACACAGACACACAGACACACACACACAGACAGGCA
Source organism: Tachysurus vachellii (assembly GCF_030014155.1). Classification (NCBI taxonomy): domain Eukaryota; kingdom Metazoa; phylum Chordata; class Actinopteri; order Siluriformes; family Bagridae; genus Tachysurus; species Tachysurus vachellii. The sequence goes on along the minus strand of NC_083476.1, from coordinate 3,140,153 downwards.
CACACACAGGCACACACACAGGCACACACACAGGCACACACACAGGCACACACACAGGCACACACACAGGCACACACACAGGCACACACACAGGCACACACACAGGCACACACACAGGCACACACACAGGCACAGACACAGGCACAGACACAGGCACACACAGGCACACACACAGGCACACACAGGCACACACACACAAAGCCTCCTGACTTGAGCTTGACCATATCATGGTATGTAAGAGTCCATCTTCGGTTTAAAACGATTACTCAGCTATTCAGAGCAGTGAGAGAGAATGTAAAGCAAAAAGAGCGAAGGGGACGAGAGAGCATGTAAGAAGCTCTGTTTGTCCTGTACTGACTCTGGTGTTGTTGGAGACTTGGGTACATTGGAGGAGGAACAGCACAGTGGCTGCAGTTGTTCTGGCATGAAGAGAGACCAGCAGGTCACAGCAAGCCTACAACACTGACTTTTTTTTTTAAGTAAACAATCAGCTCCAGTTACAACAGGGGTGTCAACAATTATCTGCACAGAGCCAATGCAGCTGTAGAGTTAAATCCCAACCAAGCAGGAGTTACACCCAAATTAAATACAGCCATAAATATTTCCCTCCACAGCCTCTCTTTTTATCTCTTGCTTTAAGTTTTTGATTTAATGTGTAATCACAAATTACTCACCAAGTCAAATTCCTCTTACATGAAACCAAACTTTGATGTCGAGGAGTTTGTTATGTTCCTAAAATATGTTTTATACCAAGTTCTAAGTTCTATCCTTACCTCTTCAGCACCCTGTCATGAGCATCATTGCCTTGCTGCACCAGACGATCAAGCACCTCTAGAGGAGATGCTGACGTTACTCCATGGCCTTCGTCCACCACTCCCACCGTGCCTTGCATCGCAGCTCTCTCCAGCGCCTCTGAGCTCCTACGGCTCATGAACAGGGAAGCGGCACGAGGGAGAGCCAGGTCAAAGAGTGCCTCATAAGGCAGCGATGACGGTGCTGTTCCCGGGCTGGGCGAAATGGGTGTAGATTTCAGAGCCTCATCCTCTGCGCTGGGGATGTGGTGCCGCGGTTCTATTGGGGTGAAGAGCGGCTGGAAGGACCACGGTTGCTCCTGAGACGCTGTACGGCTGCCTGGGCCTTTGCACCAGATCCGCATGTCGATCTTATCGGGTGTGGAGACGGCATGGTGGGGGTCACGGAGGTGAGGTAAAGCTGTTGGGGGCTTCTCTTGTGCACCTGTGAGAGTCTCTGTGGTGCGGAAAAAGGGCGAGTCAAAGCCACGTGCTCCAGATGCTTCGCGCTTCTCCTCAGTCAGCTTCATCAGCTCCTCTGTGATGGCAGCTGTGGATTAACATTTAACATTTAAAGAGCTACAAGTTCAGGCAACACCACTGACAAAGTAAGACAGACTCCAGCGCCTACCCTCCTCCCTCTCTTTGCCCAGCCGCAGCTGATCCTGCTCCTTCATGTAGTCGGATAACTCGGTCAGGGTCATGGACGTGTTCTTAGCCGCACCATCTGATTCAGACGGAAAACACAAGAGGCAAAGTCACGCTAAACCCTCGACTAATCCATATCAAATATCTCGATCGCACAACGTGCTCAATCAACAAAGCTATGCTGCAAACAGCATAGTCTCACATACAAATACTTCCATGTCACAGACCCATTTCAACCTCCATACAAACGTCACATTTTTATTCTTCTATTTGTCACAGACATCTTTGGATTCATACCTCTGTGATTGGGAACCTCACTTCCTGACTTCTCAAGGTCTCTGATTTGCTCCTGTCTCAGGAGGGGAGGTTTGGTGGGGTCTATAAGTCTACCATCCTGGAGAGAAAAAGAACAATGAGACATCAAATTTGTTCAAATCTAAAAATCATTATGCCTTTAAGGCTTTCACAATTGTCCATCATATCCGTGCATTAAAGCTGATTAACATCCTAGAACATCCCTCCTTCAGTACAATAACAGTAACTCCGTTGCATATCGGATCACAAAATGTGATCCAGTGATAAACGTGTCGTTGATATGGAACCATTGGAGACATTTACCTTCCACTGCAGGTTAGGTGTACTGTGGGTCATAGAGGAAGAAGGTAGATCGTCTGAAACGCCGGGAGGAGGAGACGATGCTGCTGGAGTGCTGGAACACGGAGTGCCTTTACCACCTCCTATAAAGCACAAAAGACCGTTCAGATAGTTACAGCTGGCTTCAAAACTGACAGTGACCTGTACAATAGTGTAGTTGGTATATGCTTCTGCTATTTATTTTCATTTCATAATACAAAATCAGAAAACAGGAAACAACCCTTTACCAATAAGTACAAAACCATGTGAAAAGAAAAAGGCAATTCTTTTATGCAAGCTAATTCACTGCACCCCAGGAATTAAAGGTGTAGCTTATAACTTTTGAGTGTTTCTAGGTCAATATTATGTATGGACTTAAAAAGCCTTACGAGTGACCATATTGCTGTACAACGGATCTCACTAACACTTTAATCGACTGGTTCTAATAAAAACCTTTACTAAAGCAAACGGGTCACGTTTACAAGGAGCTCGAGATCCGAGAAGCAGGTTTTAGATTTTCGGTTCTAACACTATTTATTACGTTACGCTTGAACTCCATTTTTCAAGGGTTTGAGAGTATCTTCTTATTTAGAAAACTGCATTCAGTTAACTGCATTGTGAAACTCACAGCCTGTAGACCTACCCGGTGTGCTGTAAGAGCGACCAGATAAGTGAATGGCACTCTGGGAAAGCTCAGGGTTTGGTGACATTCCTCTTGAAGAAGGTGGAGTGGCCATCCCACAGAAGGAAGAAGGGCTCCAGAGAGCGTCTTTAATGCCATGGATGAAGTTGAATTCACATGTAGAGCTCTGAAGAGCACATACAAACACTTTAGAGTTTCCATGAAAGATAAATACAACACAACACAATATTACACACAAGTATCAAGTATAGCTTCTTAGCCCCGTGTGATCGCAGTTAACATGATCGTCTCTCTTCAGAGTAAAACTGATGGATAGATTAAAGGTGTGGTCAGTGATTTTAGTCCCCATTAAATTGGGGAAAAAAAAAAAAAAAAAAAAAAAAAAATCTTTGCACGTATTGTAATAATTGTCAAAATTATTCTCACATCCAACTGATAATAAACGCCACCAGAATCTAACCAAACAGGACAAGACACGGTCTAGTTTAGTTGGTATTTTGATTTCATTTTGAGATTCAAAACAATTCAAATCAGCTGTGCAAAAGGTGGCACTGTGCATGAGGGGGCGTGGCTTTTTGCTCCTGAAGGAGGCGTGGCCTCTGTGTCGAGCAGTCCCTACGAAGGGGACATATCCTCCGTGCCATTCATTCGATCCGCTGCGTTTAAAAATGGCGTTTTAAGCACTTGATTTAACTCCTAGTCAACAAAAAGATCCTGTTTTCTGCATCTGTTATAAAAAAAAAATAATAAATCTGCCAGTTTTTGAAGATTATGTTAGAAGCAACAGCTTGAAGATTTGTCAGTGTCTCATCATGCTGATCTGATCAAATCTGAACATTGCTGCTCTGTTTTCTCCACTGGGTACAGTGTGCGAGGGGTTAAGCAGAATAAAATCCCGGCAAGGAGAGCGAGGAGACCGGTGCCAGCATCAGCCGTGTTGCCAAAGCAACAGTTCCTGCGTCAACTCGCAGTGTTTCCCGTTTTAAAGCACAGCAAACCGACCCAACGCACCACCCCCCACCCCCACCTTAACCTCCAGCCACAGCCTGACTGCTGGAGAACAACGAGACGATTCAGGTTCCTCTGAGGAGACCGGGTGAGCCTGAGGTGATTTACGAACAGACTGACAAAGCCAATTCATCCGAAGTAAAACAACAAGAGGTGCAAGACACGAGAACAACAGGCTGAATTCTCCCCTCTGGCCACAGTGAGCTACAATGAGCTACTTCACCAAGCATCTGCAAGAACACTGTATCTTACAGAGAGATGAAGCTGTATAATCCGGGATAGGTTGTGGATTTATTTAAAGAGAAACGAAAGATTCGCACCGGCCGGTGGGTGCTGGGGGGACTGCGATGAGCCAGATGTGTCCCTGGGAGAGAGGACATAGAAAGAGGAGGAAGGCCAGACTGCCGCGGGGTGGAAAAATGATTGGAGGATGAGCTTCCTACAAGGACAGATAAAGAACAACGCAAGTCCATAAGTATTCATCAACGCTCAGTGCAAAAATGAAACAAAGCAGCAACATTTCAACATTTCAGCCAAACAACGATCATAGCACAAAGTGAGTTAAAACAGTGAGAGAGAAAAATGTGAATGAGAACATACCATAACTGCTGTGCAGGTCAGTGTAGGGACTGGCAGTGCAATCAGAGGCACGCATGTGCAGGTTGGCACAGAAGTGCTCAGGTAGGGTGGCATAGCCCTCTTCACAGGATGCCTCCCGAGGGTCCAGAGACACTTTGGCACATTCAATCACAATATCATGGATCTCAAACCTTTTCCATCTGTAGGGGGGGAAAAAAGATATTTTAAAAAATAGTTTCTGAAGGAAAATACGTATTAAAGTAAAGATATAACGGACAACCAAAGTAAAATGACAACAAAGGGGATACCGTATTTTCCGCACTATAAAGCGCACCGAATTATAAGGCGCAGTCTCAATTACGGGGTCTATTTCTGTACTTAACCCATACATAAGGCGCACCGGATTATAAGGCGCATGCTAGTGTGGAGCGCATAATGGTTAGGAAGAAACACTTTTTTTTTTGTTTTGCAATATACCGGTAGTATACCTACCGGAGGCATGGCGGAGGTAAGCGTACGTACTGTACGTATTACGTAAAGTTCTCTGATTGGTTTATCGCTGCCAGCGTACGTAGTGTATGTATTACGTCCCTGTGTCAGCGGGAAATGCTCCGACAGTCAATCAAGCGGATTGCTTACCAAAGTCACACAACAACATTTTTACAGATTTTTGGAACTCAGTGCACACATAAGGCGCACCGGATTATTAGGCACACGGACGATTTTTGAGAAGGCTTAAAGGCTTTTAAGGCCTTATAATGCGGAAAATACGGTATACAGATATGATTAAAAAAAAAGACGTAAAAAGATGACAAAGAAAAAGAAAGGAAAAGCCCGAAAGGAAGTTAAATATAAACAGAAACAGAGAAGAAGGGAAGTAAAAAAAAAAAAAATGAAAGTAAGTAAGGAACTTACAGAAAGGAATCAACAGAAAGGAAGCAAAGAAAGGAAAGAAAGGACCATAGTAAGGAAATGAAAACCAAAGGGAAGTAAGGAAACGACAAATGAAAAGGAAGCAAGGAAACGACAAAATAAGCAAGAAAAGAAAGTTTTTGCATCCATACTGCAAAATTAAGAAAATAAAAAAGCATCTACTCACCGAGTTGGGTCCAGCTCATGGTCCTTAGTTCCAGTCACTAATTCAGGGTGTATACGAACGTGTTCCAGCATCGGCTAGAGAAAGCATGTGATACACGTAAATACTGCGACAAGATATAAAAGGTAATAAACATTTTTTACAAGTTCTGATCATATTAAAGACAAATGAAGATGATTAATTTCTAACTGCATTCATCACTGGAGGATTCTGTATCTCGTACCTTAACCACCTCCTCAAACGTGTCCATGTTCTCCTTCATGCTGCAATGAGAGCGCAGGTACGAGATGAAGTTGCAGGGGTACATGCCATACAGGCGGTGGAAGAGTGAATAGACGCTGGCGTGCAGGTGGATCAGGAACACCTCAGAAACGTGGCCTGTACAACCCAGGAAAGAGGAGACCGATGTAGGTTTGAAACTTTTTTCATTCTGTGGTATAAATTTTCTAGTCTGTCTCACTGTCAGGTTCAGTCTCTGTCTCTCTCTTTATGTCCATCCATCTGTGTGTCACTCTCTCTTTCATTGTCCATCAGTCTCCCTCTCTTGCCCCTTTTCCACCGAGGCAGTTTGAGTGCTGGTTCGGAACCTAATTTAAAATCAGTTCTTTCTTTTTCGACACCCAAAGCACCGGCTCTGAACCAGGAAAAGTGGTTCTTAAGTAGCACCAAAACGTTGCTGGTGTAGACTTAAGAACCGCTTGCGTCGGGGCTGTGGGCGGGGCTACTGTTAGCGCATTAGATAATGTACCTTAAGTATACTAATGTTTAATACACTTTTACTTTACCGCAATATGATACATTAGCAGCACACATGATAGTAGGTAGTTACATGCTAATGCCATGTTTTTTCTGTGTTAATAATAAAATAAATGTTATGTACTTTCCGTTATTCTCGATTGCAACCTCCGTTTATACAACTTACATGGAGCTGCACGTACACGTCGGATTCGCCGCGTTTGGATGCCAGTGTAGGTTTGCAAAGCCATGAGCATTAACAGTAAAGCAACATCCGCCATTGCTGACGTTGTGTTTGTGTTTGCCGCTGCTGCGCTAACGTTGCTGAGAAAGATGAGACGTATACAGTGACGTAACACTCGGCTCTCTGATGGCCCTCTAGTCGATGGAAAGGTAAACTGGTTCTTAGAAGATTCACCAGTGGAACCAACTTTGAACCAGCACCAGCGCTAGCGCCGAACCAGCACCCGGTTCTTTTTGGTGGAAAGTGGGCATCTGGGTCTTTTCCATCTCTCTGCCCCTCTACCCCATCTCATTGTCTCTGTCTCCGAATCTCTATCTGCCCCAAAGTGTCTGTGTGTGTCTGTCTGTCCTAGAGTGTCGGAGTCTCTTTCTGACGTCTCTCTGTCATATAGTCCCTGTCTGCATGTCTGTATCTCTCTGAGACCGAGAGAGACAACTCAGAGACCGAGAGAGACAACTCAGAGACCGAGAGAGACAACTCAGAGACCGAGAGAGACAACTCAGAGACCGAGAGAGACAACTCAGAGACCGAGAGAGACAACTCAGAGACCGAGAGAGACAACTCAGAGACCGAGAGAGACAACTCAGAGACCGAGAGAGACAACTCAGAGACACAAAGTCTCTCTCTGCATGTGTCTCTCTCTGCATGTGTCTCTCTCTGCATGTGTCTCTCTCTGCATGTGTCTCTCTCTGCATGTGTCTCTCTCTGCATGTGTCTCTCTCTTGGTCACAGAGTGTCTCTCTGAATTTGTGTATGTATATCTCTCTGTGTCAGTCTGTCTGTCTCACTCCATGTCCATCTCTGTCTCCTTCTATCTGTCTTTCCATCCCTCACCTGGGTTCCGCAGGTTCCAGGCAGCCAGGCGTCCAAAAACATCAAAAAACTCATACAGATGCTGCTTCCCTGCCTGAGGGATCATGGGTAACAGGGTGACAAGCACCAGCACTCCGGTTATAAGAACCACAACGTCTGTGTCCGTCTGGTACAGAAAGAAAGCAAAAAAAACGACAGTTAACACAAATATACACTAGATTTTTGCAAAGTGCAAATACGGCATGAGCACTGCTGCTTATGTAACTGGAGAAATATCAAAGAATGGATTGGTGTGATGGAAAACTGTTCCACTGGGCCACCTTGAGACACTTGAGCAGCGAGAGCAGCAGAGGGTAGCGGGCGATCTTGTGAATCCAGGACGGCTGTTTGCGCACCACGTGGCCCAGAAGGTTGAGAGTCGGTAGACGACATGTCGGCTTAGCCATGCACTCGTTCATCTTAT